>NW_006285608.1:22994-24694 GCF_000327345.1 Myotis davidii
AGCCTGTCATTTCGGGCTGAAATCCTTGCAATCAGATCTTCCGTTTCTTTCCCCCGGTGTCGTGATTCAGGGCTCTCGTTCTCACTTCCCAGCTCAAGGAATGTTCTCCTGGATCTGCCTGTCCAAACACCCCCTCCACCCTCAGGGACACAGGCCGCGACCCCTGGCAGTTCCAGAGCAGCACGTAGCCCCTGCTTCGAGCTCCGGAGGGGAGGGGAATACTTGAATTCAGTTTTGGAGCATCTTGTTAGCCTATCCAGAAACTGAAATTATTTTTTTTAAATATATATATATTTATTTTTTGTGAGAGAGAGAGGAAGGGAGAGGGATAGGGGGATAGAAACATCCATGAGAGAGAAACATCATTGATAGGCTGCCTCCTACACACCCCCTACTGGGGATCAAGTCCGAATACTGGACATGTGCCCTGATGGGGAATCAAACAGGTGACCTCTTGGTTCCTGGATCGATGCTCAACCACTGAGCCACACCAGCCAGTCTTAAACTAATTTTTATTCAGCAAAACATATAGATTACATATATATATTTATATAAGTATTATGAACATTTCCACCACCCACCCGCAGTAACATGTTTCTCAGTGTTTGATTTTTTTTTTTTTGTACACAGAGAATAGGGAATTTCAGAATTTTTACATACATTTTAGCCAACAAGTTTTGATCTATTGGCTTCTTGGTGCAGTAACGCATGGCAACCCCCTCGGGTGCCACAGGCTCATGTGACTACAAGGAAGCTGTGAGCACTCATTTCTTGGAGGTGAGGCCAGCCCCACAGGAACTTCTCTTGCATCCCTCTGGTCCACCATGTTTTATAAATACTTAGAATTTTTTTCCTCAAATGAACCATTAGACGTTAAATACGGAACAACAGAGCCACAAAGGGCCCCATGCTTTTCAGCAGAAAGCATTCTCCCTCACTAGGTGACTACCACAGTGCAGACCTGATGGCCTGAAATATGCCCCAGAGGTTAGTCAATGTTGTCTGTATTTGATTATGGAAAAGGCTCTCTTAAAAAAAAAAAATCCAAACTGCATAGTGAGAACAAATCAAAGCTTTTTTTCTTTTTCTTTGCAGCATCAGTTTCATCTAAGCATCTTTCTAAACGAGGCCTACTCAGATGCCTAGCCTTTGTCCCCCCCCACCCCCCATCCAAAAATAAAAAATTTAAATAAAATAAAGAATAATAAAACTGTCAAGCAATGGAGACATTCATTAGCCTGATTAACAAACTTCGCCGGCAAACAGAAGTCCTATCAATTTAAAGAAAATGGATAAGACAGAAAGTACATACGATGCCCAACTACTGTGCTGTTGGGTAATTTAGAAGGTTGGCCTCCGACTTCATGGATGTAAAATCCTATTGGAAATATTAGGGCAGCCACACAGACAAGGACCATTCCAGCAAATGCTACCCATCGCGCATATTTTGTAGCTTCTCTCCGCCACTGGGAAGCCACGAGCAAACCCCCTGCGACAGCCAGTGAAATGACTCCCCTGATGATGAAAAACAGCGCGGTGACGATGGTGACCCACTCCGGGGGGGCGGGGGGGAGGGAGCCCAGGTGGGACGCGCGTTAGGTCTCCTCCGTGGACTGTTTGACACTGTCGCACAGGCCCACAGTGAGGGCTCCCGGCCTTAATCCAGTCGGGTTGACGCTGCTGGCGACGGCGAAGATACC
>NW_006285608.1:24828-26389 GCF_000327345.1 Myotis davidii
CTCCCCACCGCCCCACCCCGCTCCCCTCATTTTTATATTTAAAAAAATATGAGCAGGGTCAAAGAAATGCTAACAGTACAAAGAGCACTGAGACGTGGCCCTCCCACTTCAGGCCTGAGGCCTCCAGCCCCCAGAGAGACCGGCACCGTCAGCAGTGCCTTCCGCGTCCTCCCAGAGATGCTACCGTCTGTGAGCTTCTGGAAAAGGTGCACATCTTCTGTCACAGACGGGAGCACCATACCCATTTCCCGCCCTTGCTTCCACCGCCCACCCCAGGCCCACACCCCAACCCTGCTACATTTATTCGGGGATCGTTCCATTTCAGGACATGTGAAGTTTGGCTAGGGTGTGTTTTGTTTTAATTCAATAAATTTTGTTGTTAAATTGAGCCAGAATTAAATGCAGTTCCTGTGTGTAATTCAGTGATGTAGACAGCTGTGTCCATTGTGTCAGCAACACCCCATTTCCACCTCCTCCCCATCCCTGAAAGTTCGCCTGCCCCTTCCAGGAATCTGCACCTTCCCCAGACAACCGCTGCTCTAATTTCTGTTTCCATGGCTTAGTTTTGCCCGTTAAACTTTATATGAATGGAACCCTACAGTACACACTCTTTTGTGTATGATTAACAAAATGCTTTTGAAATCCGTTCCTGTTGTGTGTATCCACTCATTCCTTTTATTATTGTTGTTAAGGAGTGTTCCACTGTATGGATAAGCCGCAATTTATTTGTTCTCCTTTCGTGGGCATTCGGGTTGTTCCAGTTTGGGGCTATTATGAAGAAAGATGTTATTAAATTCTCTAAACAAGTTTCTTTGAGGACATGTTTTCTTTTCTCTTGGATGTATGCCCACGAGTAAACCTCAGTCTTTTTAAGAGCTGCATAGCATTCCATTGTGCGTGTATACCATATAAGAAACAAGTGCCTACTGATGGGCATTTGGGTAGTTACCAGCCGTTTGTTAATCTATATATATAAAAGACTAGTATGCTAAGTGTCCCTCCTATCCTCCGACTGGCCGCTATGACCCGCACTGACCACAGGGGGCAGACTCTCAACGCAGGAGCTGCCATCATGCCCACTGGCCGGCACCACGGACTTGGTGCGGATAAACCAACACTCGGCTTCCCCTAAGTGGGACACAGGCCCCGCCACCAGCCCTGGAGCGACACCCCACCAAATCGCAGCCAACGCTGCCAAGACCTCATGGCGCAAAATGTGGCCCACAGCCAGCCCAGCCCAGCCCAGACACGGTCGCTGTGGGCGCCGGGTAATGATGTCATGTAGCAACACCTGCTTCCCCTCCCTAGCGACTAGTCTCCTTGGAGTTTCTTCAGCCCAGGAACACAGGTGGAAACATTTTACACTTTAACCAAATGTCTGTGAAGCGTTTTCCTGTGCCTCATCTCATTTGATCCTCACAAAAGACTTGGAGTTAGGTAGGTAGGAGACCTGGTGGAATCCTCTTTTGTTTTCATTAGCGGGAAAATGGAGATTTAGAAAGCTTAGAACTTGACCCCACTAAAAAGAAGTAAAAAAGGTGGACCTCGAAAATGACTTCAG
>NW_006285608.1:26447-27064 GCF_000327345.1 Myotis davidii
AATTAAACACTCTGTGTTTGCTTCTGTGTGTGCGTATGTGAGGACAATACTTTCCTAGAATGAAGTGCTGGCTTGGGGAGTGTGTGTATTTACACACGGGACAGATATTGCCAAACTGCTCTCCAAAGATGTAGTGCCAGGATATATTCTCAAGAATTGTGCCTGAGGCCTTACTCTCCCACACCCTTAGCAACTCTGTGCGTAGCAAACTTCCCAGTCTCCGCTAATCTGATAGTTGAAAAATGCCATCTCATGATTTGCAAATAACATGGAACATTTTTCACATATTCATAATCCATTTGTGTATCTTTTTTTGGTAAACTCCCTCTTTTTCTCATTTTTGAGAGTTTTTAAAAGGCCTTTTCTTACTCATTTGTAAGAACTCTTTATATATTAAGGAAATTAGTCATTTGTCTGTCATAGGAAGTTATAGTCTATGTTAAGCTCTGGTGAAGCTAGTTACTGTTTATTCTTTTTAATTTATTCCCCCTAGCTATTCTCACATATTTTTCCATAAGAATTTCTGAATCAGCTTTCTCCAGTTTCAAAAACAACCTGCTTGGCCTTTGCCCCTCTGGCTCTCTCTCCTACTACTGTTTCCTTCTCCCTACAGGCTT
>NW_006285608.1:27556-28188 GCF_000327345.1 Myotis davidii
TGGCCCTGGTTGTGACAATGCAAAATGTGGGCAGGCAGTGCCAAACGCCTGAGGGACTCGCTCTGATTAGCTGCACGGCTCTCCTCAGCGTTCCCAGAGCGGGCAGAGGACTCTCCTGCCTCCTCTAAATCTCTGCTCCACTGTTCCTTCTCAGCCTATTTCAGACCACAGTCCCCCTGCCTGCCCCACACTCTCCATACTGTTCCTGATGTTCCTTTATTGCGCTTTTCATCTCCTAAAACACTATATAATTTACTCCTTTAGGCCTTTATTTTGTTTGTCTCTCCTCCTCCTTTAAGAGTGTAAGTCCCACAAGGGCCAAGATTTTTATCTATTTTGTTCTCTCCTGTGCTGAGAACACACCTGGTACATAGTAGGTGCTCAATAAATATTGATTGACTGATTGAATGAATCAATGAATGAATTGGAGGAAAAGATTTATATATTGGTTTAGGTGAGAGATTACATCTTGACAATATTGAGTCATCCTACCTAAAACAATGATATTTTTCATATATTAACGCTTACTTTTACGTGGGGACACGCAGCAGGCAGGTCTGGGCTGTTGGGAGGCTGGCTGGGCCCCTGCGGCTCCCAGGGCGGCAGGCGGCAGACCCCATGGGGCCATGGCA
>NW_006285608.1:29343-42457 GCF_000327345.1 Myotis davidii
TGGGCTGGGCCACCTGGGGGAGGTGAGGCAGGAGGGCAGATACCTAAAAACGGAGCTGATGTTCATATAAATAGAATACCTGTTGGTGTGTTTCCTTTTAAAGCTGGGATTTATTTCAGGGCTCCCTTCCCCAGCAAACACCCAGCGGGCCAGTCCGTGGTGGTTTCAGCCTGGCGACACGGGCGGCTGACCAGTCAGGTCAGGTGCCCTTCCTCTGGTCTCAGATGCAAAGGGCAATCCGGTTCTGTGCTTACTGACCGGAGGCCTGGTCTGTGCTGAATGGGTCACGGGAAGAAGCAGGTCCTGTCCCTGGCCCCGAGGGTGAGGCAGGCCTCCCCCAGATTGTGCAGGGGGGACAGGTTAACTCAGCCTTGCCAACAGGAAAGGCTCCAGGGCCTTGTGTAATCAGAGCTTTGAAGGATGAATATGAGTTTTTCAGAGTCTCCTTTTTATTTCTTGTAACAAACAGTAAGCCCCTACTATGTGCTGGGTGTCAAACTCCTAACAGAGAGACAGGACACGGGCCCTGCCCTGAGAAGTCCAGCAGGGCAGTCATGTGAGTGGTGACAACCATGTCTGAGATGTTAAAATAGAAGTGAGTGTAAGATGCATCAGAGGCTGGGGAGGGACCCATCCATCCGTCATCATTGCTGTTTCTATTTCTCGCCCTCTCCCTTCCCCTCTGAAATCAATAAAAATATATTTTAAAAAGGAAGGAGGCACAGGGAGATTTGACTAGAAGACAGAAGAGGAGAGGTAATGTGATGACAAAGCAGAGAGAGATTTGAAGAGGTCATGCCGCGGCTTTGAAGGTGGCTGAAGGGGCATGATCTGCAGCGGGCAGCTCTGGAAGCTGCACAGGCCAGGAAGCAGATTCCCCTGTGAGCCTCCCAATAGATTGGTGGCCTTATGAAAAGTAGAGTGAGATCTCTCTCTCTCTCTCTCTCTCTCTCTCTCTCTCTCTCTCTCTCTCTCTCTCTCTCTCTCTCTCTCTCTCTCTCTCTCTCTCTCTCTCTCTCTCTCTCTCTCTCTCTCTCTCTACACACACACACACACACACACACACACACGCATACTCTGAGAAAAGGACATCTGAGCACACAGCAAGAAGGCCCTCCCTAGAGAGATCCCACTCTCCTTCTTATAAGGCCACCAATCTAATGGTTACAAATTCTGAGGTTCTCACGACCCCCTAAAGTACAAGCCACAGCATGGGGGTACCCAGGTCACCCTCACTTCTGATCAGCCTGCTACACATTTGGGAGTTCCCATGACCCCCTCAGGTACAATAATTCACTGCAATGACTCACACTGAGGAAAGTGCTACACTCATAATTACAGCTTATCATAAAGGATGCAAACTAGGCCGGGCCAAGGGGCAATGCACTGGGTGGGGTCTGGCCGGCTCCAGCACGTGGAGCTTCCATGGCCTCAGGGATGTGCCCCCTCCCATCACAGAGCTGTCTGATCAGCAACCAGGAGGTGCACCTGGGCCTCGAGGTCTGCAGTTTTTCATTGAAGATCCAAGTTCCCATCTGTTATCATTTCCCTTCAACCCAAAGCATGTCATTCATTTTGCAGTGTAGGTCTTCTGGCAATGCACTCTTTTGTCTCAATTCTTGAAGACTCTCTTCATTGGGTATAGAATTCTGAGTTGCCAGGTTTTTCTTTTCTTTCAGACAGTGAAAATGTTGCCTGCTCTTCAAAATAACTGATGAGAAACCCATGGTTCCCTTGTGTATAATTGGTCATTTTTCTCTGGCTGCTTTTCTGTTTATCTTGGGTTTTCAGCAACTTGATAATGGTTTGCCTTGGCACAGTTTTCTTCATATTTATCCTGCTTGGGGTTTGCTGAGTTTCTTAAACCTTTACATTTATGTGCTTTGCCAAATTTTAGAGAAATTTCCAGTCATTTTTGGCAAATATTTTTCTGCCCCATTATTTATCTCTTTTTCTACAATGATGATTCAATGTATGTTAGACATTTTAATATTTCCCCACAAGTCCCTGAGGTTCTGTTCTATTTTTCCCCCACTTTTTCTCTCTTTTTCAGATTGGATAATTTCTATTGATCTAGTTTCAAGTTCACTGACTCCTCTGTCATCATCCATCTCGTGTTAATATTTAATTTTAGATATTGTGTTTTTTAATTTTAGAATTTCTACTTGATTTATTTTTATAGTTTGTGTTTATCTGCTGAGATTGCCTATCTGTTTGTTCATTATAAGTATTTTTCTTAACGTCAATGAGTGTGGTTGCTATAACTGTTTTAAAATCTTTTTCTACTAATTACAACATATGGATCAACTTATAGTATTTGTTGTGTTGTATTATTCTTTTTATAATGCCCCCCCCCCACTTATCTCTTTCTTCGCTTGTCAAACAATATGGGATTATATCTTGTACGTTGTGACTATCATGTTGTAGAGATTCTGGGTTCTGTTATAGTCCTCTGAAAAGTGTGGCGTTGTTTCTTAAGCAGGCAATTAACTGATTGGATGTCGGTGCAGACTGAATTTCAAATCTCAGTTCAGATTTTTACCTGTAGCCAGGTTGTTTAAATCTGTTTCACGTATGTGTGATTCAGCATCATCCAGGGATCTGGGAGGAGTGTATATGCAGAATTTAAGGGTCCTTTTCTAGGACACTCTTTTCCCCCTGACATTTCCCCCTCCTGTCTAGCTGCTGTGGTTGTGCTCTGGTCCTTCATCAGAGAAAGAATGAGGATTTTCTGTTTAGCTTTAGGAGGCCTGCCTGTAGACTAAAAGATCTGAAAATGGAAACTCACCCAGTTCTCTCCCCCCACATGTTAACTAATATCAGGCTTTCTTGCACGTGTGTGTGTGTGTGTGTGAGTGTGTATGTTTCCTCTTCAATGCCTTCAGGGAAATGTTTTTTTCATTTAAATTAAAAAAATTTTTATTTCCCCAGAATTTACAACTATTATATATAGAAATGTCGGTCCTATAGGAGATTACGTGGCCGTATTTGAAGTTGCTATCTCCAACGGGTGTCTTTCTCGTTCATATCTCACTCCTATCTCACTTGCTCGCTCCACTCCCGCCTCACGGGCCTCATTGCCGTTCAATGAACTGACCAGGCACACCTCCCCACAGGTGGGATTCGCAGTAATTGTTCACTAATGGAAGCCTTCACCTCCGTCGGGTCTTTTCTCACAAGACACATCTAAGTTAAGGCCTCTCCAGGCCACCGTATAGAACGTTCCTGCTCCATCCCATGATGTTTATAGTCCACTCGCATGCTTTGTCCCCCACCCCCGCCATCATACTATATATTTGATTTATTTTTTATATATCTTTCCTCAACTCCATAAGGAAAGACATTTTTGTCTGTTTAGTTATTTTATTTACAAGTATGGAGGTAAGGACTGGGAGAAAGTACTAGAAGTACCGTTGCAAGTGCGTGCCTCCGGGGAATGGGAAAAGGTGGGGTGGGCAGAGGAATTAAGTTGTTGTCGCTAAAATAATCTGCTCAGTGCTGTTGCACATCTTGCTTTAGTCCCTTCTTGGGGCATCTCCACCTCCAGTGCTACAGGGGCTAGGGGAGCAGAAGCGATACCAGGCGGCGACAGTGATAACCACATGATAAGCATTCGTGGCCGGGTTAGAAATGCGACTAAGAGAATGAACTCTGTCATCTTTCATTCTGGAGACACTTCCATGTGGGGATTCTGATGGGAAAAGCAAGTGAGGTGATGCTGATCAGAGCGCACAGGCTTGTTTTACCTTACAGTAGCCTGTTGGTGGGACGGAACACCAGACTTTCAGAGGAATCAAGAAATACTAGGGCACGTTGTTGGGAGAACACTCCCAGTTATATACAATTCAAAACTCACCTCGAAGCCTTCTTCCTCCATCCATACTCCAGGGTCGTCTGAACCATTCCCAGGATAGAGGAAAAGGACTGCACACATCAACTCCAAATTAGGTTAGCATATTCACCCTTTTTGGGAAATCACTGTAGCTGCTAAGGAACTCCTGCTTGCACAATTTCCATCCTGTTGCAATTCTTTTTGATTGTTTCTGGTACAATCATGTTCAGGGCACTATCCCTTTTTGGCTGAAATTAAGCAAGGCCAGCTCTGGTCGGTTTGGCGTAGTGGGTAGAGCATCAGCCTGTGGACAGGAGGGTCTCGGGTTCAATTCTGGTCAAGGGCTTGGCAGCAGGCTCCTCTCTGGGCCCTGGTCGGGGACATGCAGGAGGCAGCCAATCAATGTGTTTCTCTCATACCGTGTTTCTCTCTGTCTTTTTCCTCTCTCTTCCGCTCTCTCTTAAAATCAATGGAACAAATGTCCTCAGGTGAGGATTATAGAAAAAAGAATTTATGCAAAGCTAGATTATTTATTTACTCACATCTTGTAAACGACAGCTGGGGCTTTGTCGATAGCTTCTCTGCGGTCCCTGTTTTTATTGTGTTGTTTTCTGCTAACATTTTAAAGCAGTGACTTGACTTCCCAGGTTTCCTATTCCTATCTATATATATAAAACCCTAATATGAAATAGACCGAATGGCAGAACAACCGAACAACCAGTCGCTATGACGTGTGCTGACCACCAGGGGGCGAGTGCAGAACATGGCAGGCATCGGCCAAGGCAGGAGAGTGGCGTAGGTGACCCAGGGCACCAGACCAAGGCGGGGCACCAGTCGCTGTCATCGGGCGAGCCTCTGGTGGTTACTGAAAATTCTATGCACCCACTGCTGGTGAGTGGGCACATGGGAGAGGCGGCAGTGGGAGCAGGGCTGCCGGCAGATAGGGGACCTGGAGCCATGGAGGATGGGCTAAGACCATCACAGCCTCGCGGCCCACAGTTCCTTTCAAGGTGCCCCAATTCATGCACGAGCCCCTAGTTTTAAAATAAAACTTGATCTTTCTATCAACTTTATGTTTATTTATTAAATTCACCCCCTCACTTATTTTATATAAATAAAAACACTATTATGACTATTTAAAAATATTAAAAAAGAATATCTGTTCACCCACTACTCAGCTTAAAAAAGAAAATATTAGAACGAACAGTTGAAATGTCATGTGTACCCCAATTCTGTTTCCCTGCCTCCCCATATATAACTACTCTTGTACACTTGGAGTTTATTATTCCTTTGCATGGCTTTTAAACACTCACCATATATTTCTGGTCATAAACAATAGATAATATTGTTTTTGCATACTCGTAAGCCTTGTATAAATGGAGTGAAATGTATATATGTGTGTGTGATGTATGTCTTTCTACAGCTTACTTACCCCCACACTATCTTATGTTTTTGAGATTTATCCACGTTCAAATATGTAGCTCTAGCTTATTTATTTTAATTGCTGAAAGGCATCTAGTTGTATGACTATGTTCCAAGTTGTCAATCCATTCACTTGCAAATTAGGATTTATGATTTTCCATTTTTTTGTCATTGAAAACAAAATCATGACGAAAAGTCCTCAAAAGAACTGACATTAATATACTCAGAAAGATGTGTAAATGGTCCTTTTACAAATAAAAAAAAATGGAGAGGAACAAATAGCCAAAGAAATAATTTTTAAAATTTCCAGGCTCACCAAGGCTGGTGTGACTCGGTTGGGCGCCATCCCCTGAACTGAAAGATTGCCGGTTCAATTCCTGGGCACATGGCTGGGTTATGGGCCCAATCCCCAGTAGAGGGTATTCAGGAGACACCCAATCCATGTTCCCTCTCACATTGGTGTTTTTCTCTCTCTCTCCCTTCCTCTCTAAACACATACCCACACCCACAAAAACAACATTAAAAAAACTTAAAAATTTTTTTTTCAAGCCCTGCTCGGGTAGCTCAGTCAGTTGGAGCACTGTCCCGATATACCAAGGTCGTGGGTTCAATCCCTGGTCAGGGCACATGCAAGAATCAACCAATGAATGCATAGGTAAGTGGAACAACAAATGGATGTCTCTCTCTTTCTCTCTCTTCCACACTCTCTAAAATAAATTAAAATTAAATAAGCAAAAAATTCCATAACTAAAGAATATCAGTTCGCTGAGCCTTCCAAGTGCTCAGCACAAGGGAAATCAAGATCCTGCAAAAAAAAGACTCTATGAAATTTCAGAACACGGTACAGGAGAAGATCCTGTGAGTTTACAGAGAGGAAAAATATACAGCAGGTTTTTTTTCTTTTAAATCAAGAGCAAGAATGTACTTAGACTTTTTAGATAGTGACACTAAAAGTAAAAACAAAAAACAAAACAAACGAACAAAAAAAAACCAAGAGAAAATAGCCTTTAAGTTCTTTTTAATTTTTTAAAAATCTATATTTCTTTATTGATTTCAGAGAGGAAGGGAGAAGGAGAGAGAGATAGAAACATCAATGATGAGAGAGAATCATTGATCGGCTGCCTCCTGCACACCCCCTACTGGGGATCGAGCCCGCAACCCAGGCATGTGCCCTTGGCCAGAATCGAAACTGGGACCCTTCAGTCCGCAGGCTGACGCTCTATCCATTGAGCCAAGCCGGCTAGAGCAAGCCTGTAAGTTTTTGAGGGAAATGATTTTCAGCATAGCATTCTATAGTCAGCCAAACTGTAAATGAAGGATGGGTGTGGAATACAGATATTCTTGATGCTTTGCTGGGTTGAATTTGGAGGTGATTTCTGTAGGACCTTTGTGTGTTTATCTGTGAACTCGGTCTATAGCTTTCCTGTTACGAACTGCCCTTGGCTGGTTTTGGTGTTGAGAGTATGTCACCCTCCTAAAAATAAGAGTGTATTTTCCTATTTTTCAGGAACAATGCATATAAAATTAGGCTTATCTACTCATTCGCCTTTTCCATATGCTTGAAAATTGTTCACAATTAGGTGATAAGAGAATAATTAGAGCAAAGGGGAAAGTTTGAATCCTCACTCAGCTCAAAGGAATCTGTGGTGTCAGGCTTGCAGCCAGTCAGGCAGGACACAAAACTTTGGACCCAGCATCAATTTGGAAAAGGGATCAAGGTTCACATTTTAATACCGACATCATTTATAGACACAGTGATCAAAGGAAACTCGCCTAACTTAAAAACACAGTACAGCTTTTCCATCCGTGTGCTGCTCTCTAACGATATCCGCCCCCCCCCATGGCACCCCCAAAAATGGATTTTGGAGGGGACTAAATTTTCAGGAAGAGGGATATTAGCTATTCTTATATTGTCTGAAATATTTTTCCTTTATCTTATACCCTGAACCTCACCAAAGCTTTTCTAGCATTAAATGTATGCAAGCCCCTTTAAAAATGTTATGAACATTTATTTTGTAGTGTTTAAAATATGTTAAAAGCATAAAGGAAAAATATGTCTGTATCCACACCCAGTTAAAATCATAGGCCTCCCTACAGGTTAAAACGAGATTAAATTTGGTGTTTATTTATACTGATACTAGTGGCCCAGTGCACGGATTCCGGCACATTGAAAGGAAATTAATTAGAAGAAATATATATATTTTTAAAATATATTTCTTTATTGATTTCAGAGAGGAAGGGAGAAGGAGAGAGAGATAGAAACATCAATGATGAGAGAGAATTTCTCAATACTTGCTTTCAAAACCAAATTCATGATTGACAATGACAGATAGAGCACACATGTGCTATTGGCACCAGTAAGAGCTTTATATGTATCATGCATGTGTGAGTTAATGTTTATTTTTATTTTTTAATATATTTTATTGATTTTTTACAGAGAGGAAGGGAGAGGGATAGAGAGCTAGAAACATCAATGAAAGAGAAACATCGATCGGCTGCCTCTTGCACACCCCCTACCGGGGATGTGCCCACAACCAAGGTACATGCCCTTGACAGGAATTGAACCTGGGATCCTTTAGACCACAGGCCACTATCACTGAGCTAAACCGGTTAGGGCTCAATGTTTATTTTTAAATTGCCAGTTCACGTCATATGTACCGGCCAGTCGGTGGACCAGTTAGTTGGATGTACGGTCAGTTACTTAGCCTTTTATATATATAGATTCTTTATAATTTTGCTACTTCTGTTTGTATCCCTAAACAAAATGTAGTATTATGTGAATATTTTAAATTTTATAAATATTATCACTCTCCAAATATTCTTCTGTGACTTCTTTCTTTCACCAAATATTATAAGATTTCATCAAGTATTTATGTTTCAGTCATATTAATGTGTATACCTCTAATTTCTTCATTTTTTTGTTATATAAATATTTGCTATGAAAATACCCCAATTTATTTTTTCATTCTCCTGTTATTAGATGTTTCCATTTATTTTGCTCTTGCAAAAACTATGACCATAATTTTCTTTTATATGACTCCATGTACATATATGCAAAAGAAATTTGTTTTTTGGGGTTTTTTTGGAGGTGGTCTTTGAACTTCTTGTCTTATATGCTCCCTAAGCTAATTTAGAAAAAATTATGTGTCTTTTTCTACATTTTTAAGTTGACACCTAAAACTTTTAAGTCATAACTTTAAATATTAACTTGAACCTTATGAATTTGCCATATTTGTTGGCTGAAAATGGTTGCATATTAAAAATTCATATGGTTCAAACTTATAGTTGCAAAGAATATCATGTCTTGTTATTATAAATATTTAAAAATAAAACTGTTACTTCACTTTTGTATCCAATAGAATCTAAATCGCATGGTAACTTGATACTTGCTATTACCCACTTTAAAAATATTCAAATGAACTCTTCCTCCACAGACCAAATTTTATAGTTATTTTCCCCATGTATCTTATATGTCCATTCCCCTTAGCTCATATTTTTTACTTGAAGTCCTCTATTGTTCTTCCAATCATATTTTCTACAGTAAAAATATATGTATGAATAGAAATACTCATGTTTTAAAGTTTCTTATGATAGTAAGACTCTAAGTGTTAAATTCTTCTTCTGTTTTGAGTTATGACAACAATTACTAGTATCATTTGACCAAAGTAACATAAATATAACATAGGTTTTTATAATTATTATATAAAAGTGAAATTTGATCAGAAAGGCAGCACAATAAGGTTGATGGTTTTCTGTTATCAATGAACCAAAGATGAATGCTACTTATTTACTTGGATAAAGCAGGATGCAGCACTGAGTCTCTTCTTCCTTTTTGTTATAGATGTGAGCTCTAAGCAACTTTGCTCTTGTGCTTTAATTGTATTTGTGTTAAAACATTGGAATACAAATTTAGTTCAACTCATTTATCAGAAACATCTTCTATATAACTTAATTGGTAAAGTGATCTTTATAAATTTTTAAATTAAATTTATTGTAATACTATTGGTATGTGTACCCCTATGTTCATTCCACCATCATTCACAATAGCCAAAATATGGAAACCACCTAAGGGTCCTTCAATGGATGATCGGGTAAAGAAGAGGTATAGATTTTTACAATGGAATACTACTCATCCACAAAAAGATGAAATACTGACAGTTGCAACAATATGGGTGAATCTTGAGAGTGTCATGCTAAGTGAATAAGTCAAATGTATGATTTCACTCAGATGTGGGATATAAAACAAAGAGCAACAAACTAGCAAAGTCAGCCTTTTTTGTCAAATTAATTATCCAAATCAGATACTCACTTTCTATTTCTAAAAAAAGTCTTATTTCAATTTTCCAATTTGAATACCTATGCTAATTTGCAATTCCTGAAACAACATCTCACGTCTGAATTCGTGTAACTCAAGTACCCGAGTTCATATAACTCACATAAAGTTGATCGTGTGTCCACACACGACTTTTAAAAGATGTAAGTATCATTTCCTGGACTTAATAACATTTATCCTGTGTAGTAGTGTTGGATGGGAAGAGGGTCTCAAGGTCTGGGAAACTCTAACTAAATGTTATTTCTTGCTAAATGTTAAAATGTAGCATAGTATTTTGAAGATGCAGCTCTAAACAGAATGAGCGGACAGGAATTCAACTGATGAAAACAGCCAACTACAAAGAAATCAACATGTAACTGACCAAATAGTATATATAGGGTGTCCTCCCCCCCCCCAAATGTATATAGCACTCTGAAGAATTATAAAGGCAGTGTTTATTAAAATACATTTCATTTTCAAAATTTGAGCTATCAGCTGTTGGTGTGTATACATTTTGGGGGACACCTGGCCTGCATACCCAATGGAAAGCCTCCCCTTGGGGAGGCCGAACTCTGGATGTGAATCCCCTGAACCCTTTATTTGCTTCGAGGAAATAAAATCCCCTGCCACACCCATGTCTTGTTGTTTGAATAGAGCATCCCAAGTGGAAACACCTTGATTTCCGTCACAGTAGGTCATATTGTTCGCTTACAATTATTAATCCCCTCCCCGCCTTTGCAATCCTTCCGCGAAGCAGAGGACATTTCCCCACCACATTGACTTTGGACTTGGCCGTGGACTTGCTTTGGCTACTAGACGGGCAGAGAAGTGAGGCGGCTGCACGGAGCAGAAGCTTTGGAGGTGCTGCAAGCCCCACCCGCCCTCTTGCTCCTGCTTCCTGGCAGGAGAGCAGAGGCGCCTGAGGGCGTCCACCTCCCCAGGCTGAGTCTTGGGATGAGAGAGCAGGTGGAGCTGACCCACAGTGCTGAGTGGGGAGAGCATGGAGCTGCCCACAGCCACCCAGAGCCAGGAGCACTGCATTCCTAGCCATGCCTTATGCACATCGCAATCTCACCAGGGATGCCGCTTTCTTGGCTATGATGTCAGTCATAAAATACCAACTGGGAGGAACGGGATTCGTCAGTCTAGAGTATATTTTTTATTTACTGCAATTTTTAAATGATTTTTTGATTTTAGCATAGTCTCACTTATAAGGAGTTGCAAAAACACTACCGAGTTCCCCTATCCCCGTTCTCCAGGTTGGTCCGATACATCGTTCCGCATAACCACAGGGCACTATTCAAAACTGAAAATTGACATTGGTACAATACTAGCAAGTCAACTGCAGACTTTCCCTCACTTTAACGATTTTCACCTGCACAGTTTGTGTGTGTATGCGTATCTGTAATTCTATAAAATGTTATCACATGTATACGTGTATCCATCACCACCATTAGGGTATAAAACTGCTTAGTTGCCTTTTTATAGTCACATTTTCTCCCAACTCCAACCCCTGGCAACCACTGGTCCCTCTAATATTTCCACTTGCAAAACATTATAGAGATGGAATAGCGCCATAAGTGACCTTTGGAGATTGTTTTTTGCCCTGAAGCACAATGGCCTTCAGATCCAACCAAGTATTTTTTTTATTTTTTTACTGCTAAGTAGTATTTTACTATCTGTTTATTCACTTGTTGAGGACATGTGAATTGTTTCTAGCGGCAATTATAACTAAAATTGCTTCAATAAATGGTGTTGGGAGGATGGGACAGCCACACGCAGAACAGTGAAACTGGACCACTGTCTTACACCACACACAGAAATGAACTCAAAATGGATTAATCCCCAGAAGCCAAGCAAACAGCCATCAGATATATGAAAAGATGTTCAACTTCACTAACTATTAGGGAAATGCAAATCAAAACTACAATGAGAGACTACCTCACACCTGTAAGAATGGCTAATATCAAGAAGACAAGTTATAACCAGTGTTGGAGAGGTTGTGGAGAGAGAGAAACCCGCATTTAGTGCTGTTGGGAATGTAAACTGGCACAGCCACTATGGAAAACAGTATGGTGGTTCCTCAAAAAAATAAAAATAGAGTTACCATATGACGGACCCAGCAATCCCTCCTCTGGGTATCTACTCGAAAAAGTAAAACACATGTATTCGCAAAGATATATGTACCCTATGTTCCTTTTGCATTATTCACAGTGACAAAGACATGGAGACAATCAAAGTATCCTTCAATAGAGGATTGGATAAAGAAGATGTGGTGCATGTATACTATGAAATACCACTCAGCCATAAGAAAAGATAAAATACTGCCATCTGCAACAACATGGATGGACCTGGAGAATATTATGCTAAGTAAAATAAGTCAGTCAGAAAAAGCTAAGAACCATGTGATTTCATTCATATGTGGGATATAAAACTGAAACTCAGAGACATGGACAGACAATAGTATGGTGGTTACCAGAGGAAATTGGTTGAAGGCATGGTAGAGGATAAATATATAGTGAAGGAAGATGATTTGACTTTGGGCTGGGGGTACACAACGCAATATACAGATTATGTATCATACAAAAAAAAATAGATTAAAGCAGTGATTTTTCAACCAGTGTGCTGCAAGGATTTTTTATGCACTACCTGACTTTTTAATCAGGGACACAGACCTCTTTTCTCCTAGATTGTCAAATAAAAAAATGACAATAGCCAATGCAACAGTAGCTATCCAGTATGAATGAATCAAGTACTAGATGATCTCACTTATATGTGGAATTGAAAAAAGAGAACTCATAGTACAGAGAATAGATAGTGGTTGCCAGAGGCAGGGTGGGAGGGTGGGCAAAATGGGTGAAGGGAGTAAAAGTTACACATTTCCAATTATAAAATAAATAAATCAAGGGGATATAATATGTAGCATGGCGATTATTATAAACTAGAGGCCCAGTGCACAAAAATTCGTGCACTTTAGAGGGGGTTCCCCAGCCTGGTCTGCCCCCTCTCACAGTCTGGGAGCCCTCAGGGGATGTCCTACTGACAGCTTAGCATTATTGCCTAAGCCACAGTCTAGCCTCCCTCTGCAGGAGGCAATTGGCTGATTGTGGAAAGGCACCGCACCCATGACCCCCTCACTGCTGCTGCCTCTGGGCTCCCTCTGTGGAGGCAACCAGGCCGATCAGGGAAGGGTGATGCCCCATCACACCACTGCTGCCGCCATTGCCAGTTTCTGCGGCTGCCTGAGCCTCGGCCCGGCCCTCGAAGCAGCTGCTGCAGCTTTGTCCAGAAGGACATTTGAAGACATCCAGTCTAATTAGCATATTACCCTTTTATTAGTATAGATAATGCTGAATTGTATATTTGAAAATTGCTAAGAGAGTAGATCTTATAAGTTCTCATCACAAGAAAAAAAGTTTTGTAACTATGTATATTAATGGATAACTAAACTTATTGTACTGATTATTTTGCAATATATACAAATATAGAATCATTATATTGTGCACCTGAAACTAATATGTTATATGCTAATTTTTTCTCAATAAAAG
>NW_006285608.1:42475-68282 GCF_000327345.1 Myotis davidii
AAAAATTAATTTGGTGTATTTTTGGAAGCTGACTGTTTTGGAAATCCGTCCTTTTGCTTAATGGATGGTTTTGTAAATCAGTGACTTTGTAGAGAGATGTTATATCAAACTCAATTAATTCTGACCAGAAAGTAACAACTGCATATTAAAACTGAGGTCTAATTGATAAAACACACCTACTTTAAAAATCTTATACCTAAAATAGATTTTTACTACCTCAGTTTTAAGATGAAAATTCTATTAAATTATTCATAGACAAATGAGAACTGCCTCACCATTTATATACTATGATATTCTAAAATAATTTTGATTTATGTATGTCTCTTTTGTAGTTAGGGAATTATTTATTTTTAAGTTCAAAAAATATGTCCTAGTGTTTGGATCCATATTTTGAGAAATATTATTTTTAAAACCCAAGAAATAAAATATAGAATACATCCTGATGATAGGTTACTAAAAGCAGCCACATTGAGATAAAATGATGGACACTGAATTAATAGTCTTTATGATAAGTTAACACTATAGGATGTAAACGGACACGCTCCTTTTCATTACTTCGTTTGTTATCATGAGATGCAATAATGTGGCTAAATTATAAGCTATTCGTGAAGTGGGAGAACGACAAAAGCAGAGCATTTCTTTGGTAGACAAATTTGCATGCATAAATTGAACTCTCATTTCAGCTTATGAGAAAAATGACTCGAATAAAAAAGAACAACTTTATTAAATGATTACATATTATGATCAAACTTTCTTATGTGATTAACATTTTTAGTGTAAGAAAGATATCTCTACTGCTTAAAACCAGTTGGTCCGGCAGCTGCCAGTAAGCACCAAATAGCCCATGCAATCTCTCTAGTATATCAAGTTTCCGTGTAAGCATGGGTCTGTTTCTAGGCTCTTCATTCTATGCTACTGATCTGTTTTTCTGTCCTTATACCGATAGTTAATGATTACATTCATTACTATAGCTTTGTGAATCTTGAATTCAGATAAGCAATTTCCACTCCACTTCTCCAGAAGTGTCTTACGTATTCCTGAAAAAGTTTCAATATTAGCCCTAGCTGGTTTGGCTCAATGGGTAGAGCATTGGCCTGCAGACTAAAGGGTCGCAGGTTCGATTTTGGTCAAGGGCATGCACCTTGGTCCCAGGCTCCATCCCTGACTGGGTGGCTATGCAACCAAAGGATGTGTGTCTCTCACATCCATGTTTCTCTCTCTCTATTTCTCTCCCTCCTTTCCACTCTCTTTAAAAAAAAAAAAATCAATGGCCAGATATCCTCTGGTGAGGATTAACAAACAACAACAGCAACAACAAAAAGATTGGAGTTAGTCCTGGCCGGTGTTGCTCAGTGGGTTGAGCATGGTTCTCCATGCACCAAAAGGCTGCCCGTTTGTTTCCTGGTCAGGGCACATGCCCAGGTTTTGGGTTTGATCCCAGTTGTGTGTGCTGGAGGCAACCCATCTATGTTTCTCTCTCATATCGATGTGTTTTTCTCTCTCTATTTCCGTTCCTCTCTCTCTAAAATCAATTAAAAATATATTTTTTAAAAAAGTTTGAATTTTACATTTAGTTTGTCAAATAAAAATTCCTTTGGGACTGTATTTAGAATTTATAGATTAATTTGAGAGGAATGAAAATGTTTACAATGTTTAGTCTTCCTACCATGAACTTGGTATAACCTTCCCATTTATTTAGCTTTTTCCCCCCCTGTTATACTTTAGTTTCCAGTATTCCTGAATTACCCTGGGATTTTTTTCCTCAACAATTTTAATACTTTCTTATTCATTGGTGATTTTGACTGGCTTCCACTGCTTACCTGGCAACTTTTTACTTAGCCTTGAAGTCTCAGTTCAAATGCTACCTCCTGGGTGAAGGTTCCCCCATTGCTCCTGCCACGCAGAGCATTTATTATACTTGTCATCTAACTGCAAAAGGAAATAGTTCCTGATTGCCTCCTACACGCCAGAGCCTTGTGGGAAGCACTCGCTGAGCATTAACCCATGTGATTTACAAAGCAGCCTTTTGAAACCAGAGTTGGTGTCAGTCTCTCCATTTATGAAAAAAATAAGCCCAAGAGGGCAGCCTGTCTAAGGCACAAAGTGGGGGGAGGGGGGGGAGGCAGGGCCAGGAGAGGATGCGGGCAGGGTGGCTCCGGAGCCCGTGCCCTCACCGTGAGATATTCTCTTGCAAGCAGTTGTGTTGTCCTGAAGGGGTTCACATGCCTTCATTCACACATCCCAGAGAAGATGTTAGGCGTGCACACACTGAACCAGGCGCCGGAAAACGTGCTGGTTGAACATATGGTGTTGAATAAAACAGACATTAAATAAAAATCACACCAATCAGTATATAGGCACCCATAGTGCTAAGTGCCCTGGGACCGGGGTGCGGGAGGGAAATCCAGTTAGACGATAGAATTACAAAGGGGGAGGGCATCCACAGGCAGAGGCAGGAAGGGTCTGGGGGAAATGTGTTCTTAGGGGGAGGTACAGGAAGGGTCATGCACTTGGCGTAGGTAGGATATGCTGAGTTTTAGGGCTCCTGAGACCCAGCCTCAAAATGTTGGAAATGCGGAGTTGTGGGACTCCCATAGCATGGCTGGGTTGAAGACAGAGGGTGGTAATTACTAAGGAGCACGCTGTGGTTAAAGCCTCAAGCAGGGGCAAGACTCCCCAAAGAAAGCTGCAGAATGAGAAGACAGGCAGACAGAGGAGGAGAAGGAAGGAAAGAAGAAGGATGGAGGTGGCAGTGCCGGCATCCTTGTATCTCCAGCACCCAAACGGGGCTGAGCACAGAATCGGTGCTCAGGACTTGGCAGGCGGCCAAATGAATGAATGGCCCTTTCGGGGTGGCCTTGGTTAAGTCCCTTCCTCGCTGCACCGTGTCCCTATGTAAAATGGCAGTAGCAGCTTGATCAGGAGGGCAGCGGTGGCTCTTGGGGCTCAGTCCGCCCCCGCCCCGCCCCGGCCCCAGCCCCCAGGGGAGCACCCATCATTCTGATGCCCATCAAAGTCAGTGCGCAGGTCCACGGGCTGCGAGGGTGTCCCTGGAGGGCTGAAGGCGCTCAGACTGCAGGGGACAGAAGCCTCGCCTCCTCTGCGCCCAAGAGAGCGGGACGCGCTGCTGGGAGAGGGTGGGCAGGAGGAGGGGAGGGGGAAGGGGGGGCGAGGTCTGTTGCCCAAAGCAGCAGGGACGCCCCGGGAAGCCAGGAGTGAGATGCGGGAAGGAGAGGCCCGCGGGGCGGACTGCCTGGGGCGGCCTGCGCGGGGCAGGGCCATCGCCTCTGCTAGAGACCCCTCGAGATGTGGGTGTGAGGGGCGGAAGTGATGAGGAAGGAAGGGGCCCGGACTGGGAAGACAGATCTCAGAGACCCCAAGGCACGTGGAGATTTTCACCTGGGACCCTGCGGACGCAGAAGTGGGGCCACACGCCAAAGCCATCGGAATAAAGGACCGATCGCTTCGCGCTTGGCAGCCCTGGGGCGCGCCTCTGGGCATCCAGGGCAGCGCAGGAGAGGCTGGGAGAGCCCTGGGGGGCGGGCCCGACGCGCGGGAGTCCGCAGGCGCCTCCAGCCGCCGCGGGGTGGCGGAGTTGGGGGCAGGCGGGCCCCACCGACCCCGCGAGATGGCCCCGCCCCGGAGCCTGGCAGAGGCCTCACCGTGGGGGGCGGAGTTGCCGGCGCTCCACCAGCCCCGGAGACTGTGGCCCCTTCTTAAGCCCGCGGAGCCTCTGGCCGCCTAACCTGCCTCTCCCGCTTCTCCCCCCAGCACGATGGCCTCGGCACTGAGCTATGTCTCCAAGTTCAAGTCCTTCCTGATCTTGTTCGTCACCCCGATACTGCTGCTGCCACTCATCATTCTGGTGCCCACCAAGGTCAGTTGCATCTCCTGCAGCCCCGGGGACTGCAGGCTACCGGTCCCAGTGACGGGCTCCGAACGCGGGGGCACCAAATTGGAGCGCAGGGATTCCCAGGCGGGCACCGCTCCCCTGGGCGTTCAGGGCGCCAGATAGGAGGTGTCCTGTAGAGAATTTCAAGGGGCACCCCAACCCTGGGGTTTACAGATCCCAGGACACAAGAACCGTCCCAACAAGCACGGAACCCCCTCTCCAGACAGGACAGCCACAGGCTCAGCCTGGCCTGAATCTCCCCAGAGATTCCCGCCCCTCCCCTCCTCCCAGTGCCTATAGAGCCCTGGCCTTCTTTCCCTCCTTCTCCCTCCTTAGTGAATGGGGACTTCCCAGCTGTAAGTGGCTTCCAAGACCAGTCAGGCACCTAAGTGGATCCCGAGTGCTGTCCTTGTCGCTCTCTGGCCCTATTTGGAGCCTCAGTTTCCCTATCTACAGCCCACTTTTCTTTCCAGCTTGGATCCCCTGGATGCCATGGCTGAGTCAGATCCTCCTGGGGCTGAGAGACAGGTCGGGGTGGGTCTGCTTTGGGCTCTGCCTGCTGTGGCCGTGGCTGTGGCTGTGGCTGTGGCAGGAGGCGGCCAGGTTCCCAGAGCTCACGCCTTGGGTGGCAGGACTCGGGGTGGCAGGGAAGGCTTGTCCCATGCCCTGGCCTCCTAGCGCTCCTGGGAGGGAGGCAGAGAATGAATGGCCTTGGCCACAGGGTGAGGGCGGTTCTGGGAGCCCTGGCTCCGGCTGCGCTGGGCTGTGTGGAGCCTGTTTGGCAGGGACCCCAGGTCTTTGAAGGCTTTTGTGGCGGCTGGCTGCTCCTTCCTCACTCCCTCTTCCAGCCCTTTCACTCTCAGCCCAGACAGGAAACCCTGGGGTCCCCTGTCCCTCCAGGCAGGCTTGGGAAACAGAGGAGTTCTTTCGGGGATACGCTGGGGCAGTCCCGGAGGACTGGGCTACCAGGAGGCCAAATCTGCAGAGAAGCCGACTTCATTCACTCTTCCTTGTGATTTTAGTGAAGCCTCTGAGTTTTCCGGGCCTTGGTATTCTTGTCTGTACAATGGGCAGGGTGGTTTGGTTCTGACAGGTATGGCTTTGGGTGCCCAAAGGGTCTATGCTGGTTCCTAGGACAGGGGCGGAGAGGCCGAGAGGAGCCCTCCAGGGGGCTGAGCACAGCCCCGGATGAGCCAGGGGTAGCCCAACAAACTGGGGTGGCTCTTCTGTTGTCATACCAACTGTGAGCTGCCACATTTCCCCTGTAGAAAGAGATTTGGGGCTGTTACTATCCATGGGAGGGAGCTGGGGAGGGAGCTGTGATTTTAGTTCTGTTGGTGCGAGTGATGTTCCCTGGAATCATTATACAACTTGGCTGACCTTCCTGCTCTGGGACAGTGTGACTGAGACTCCCTTCCCCCCCCCAAACACACACCCTGAGCTGGGACCCTCAACTCAGAGTGTCTATGAGTGTCATTAACCTGCCTTGGGAGTGAGGATCAGTGACGGAACAGGGGACATCTGGGAAAGTCCTTCCAAAGGCCCCCTTCTCCTGGGACAGGCGTTCCCTCCCGCTGGGACAGGTGACCAGGGCCTGGACCTGTCCTGGTGTTTCCCTTTGTGCCTCTGTTTTAGTCACCACCAAAGAGCTCCCTGCCCCCGCCCCCACGGCCACACCATTGTGCCAGGAAACCCAGAGGCGCTGGCATGGGCAGCCTGTGGGACACTGTCTGAGGGGGGCGGCGAGTCAGAAGGCACGTGCCCCGGCCTCCCCCACAGGCTCCCCTCTTTTCTCCCTCTCCTCCAACCGGATTCCTGTCTGGCTTCATCTTGGCTCCACTTTTTCTGCCCTTTCTTGCCCCACTTTTTAAAAAATAGCTTTTTAATAAAATCAATGATATGTCTATTGTAAACATATCATTGATTTCATTAAAAATGTAAAAAAATATTTTTCAAGTCTGTAAAGTATAAAGCAAAAATGAAAATACCTTTAAATCCCATAACTTATTAATATTCTGATGGCCATCTTTCCAGAAATCAATCCATCTCTTTTCTCCCTCGCTCTCTCACTCACTCACTTTCTACACACACACACCCACACACCCACACAAACACACAGCAAGTTCTCTTACCTACATTCATTTTTCATTAGGCAACATGTCATGGGCAGTCTGTTAATAATTACACATGGGTTCCTTCAGTTGTACATTTAACTTGTATTTGTTGATCCCTACGATGTGCTAGGCCCTGTGCTGGCTGCTGACTTTTAAGTCCCACTCCCCTTTGTCTGGCTCCTCGTGCCTGGCCAGCCACATTCCCGCGGCAGGAAGCGCTCTGAGTTTGTAGTCCATCTCACTCTGCGTGGTGGCCGCCCCTCCTCAGACCGGTCTAACGTAGCCTGTCCCGCACAGCCTCTCCCATGGGAGCATTCCAGACCAGGAGGGTCAAGTCCGCCTCCGCCATGGGGCATCTCTGTGGCCTCGGCAGTGGATGGAGGCGAGGGGCCAGTTAAGCGTGTCTTTTCCGTTGATGGTATTTGGCGCCTCCAGGAGCTGTGCTGTGACAATAGGTTACAGGTGCCACCGGTTGTGTCCAAGTGTAGATAATGAAAATTCTCCCAGCACTTTCTGTTAAAAAGGGTACTCCTACCTCCTCAGGTTACAGGCAAGGTCCCGAAACAAGCAGGGAGAGGGCCGGGTTGGGAGTGAGACGAGTATTTTCTCAATGATCAGTCAGGCACCTAAGTGGATCCTGCTTAGCATCTTATTGAGTGACTGCTGAAAGCCAGCCCGTGGCAGACAGTGGGCACTGGTTGGTCTGCCTGGTGTGGAGCCTGGCTCCTCCCCACACCTCCGTCCTGCCTGGAGCCCCAGGCCGGGGCATCAGCAAAGCCTGAGGCGTTTGTGTTGTCACAGCTGGAGAGAGAGTTACGCCAGCTAGTGGTGTGGGGGCCAGGGATGCTGCTGAACATCTTACAGTGCACAGGGCACCCCACCCCTCAGCAAAGAGTCTTCCAGCCCAAAATGTCCGCAGTGGAAAGGCTGAGAAACCCCGCACCAGGCAGGGCAAGGGGTCCTGAGGTTCTCGTGGGGTGCCAAAGGAAGAAATATTTTTTATGACAGCGAACACAATCCTGACAAAGAATTTCTGTCTTCACCCAACATCCTGTGCACGTAACACGTGCTCTCTGGGGTGATGCTAAGCAGTGAGAGTGAACAGGTGTGTCTCTCTAACAGCGTTATCATAGCGCCAACTATGCTAGTCCATTCCTGAATGGGCATTTGCTGGGCATCTCCTCAGTGTCAGGCCTGTGTGGGAGCTGAAGACAGAGTGAATCCACAAACCTGGTTCTGGTCTCAGGTGCTTCCTCTTCTCTGGTGGTGGTGGTGGTGGTGGTGGTGGTGAGACAGTTAAGGAAAAAAGAATGGCAACCGCATGTGCCAATTGCTCGGGCTGCGGGAGCAGACACAGAGGCAGGGCACAGACCCAGGCTGTGGGGGAGGTAGGGAAGGCGCCTAAGGAGGAACTCAGACTGCCACCAGGCTGGGGTGTGTAAGAGGAGGCTCAGTTACCGCAGTGCCCTGGGGTAGCTGGAACTCGGGGTGTGAGTGGGCAAGGAGATGGCGCTGGCAGGAGGGGGAGTGCAGGGCCTGCTCCATCACAGAGGGTCTCCTAAGTTATGCTAAGGCATTGGGGGTTTGTCCTGGAGGCAACAGGAGGCTTTTAAACGGGGTGATATGATCAGATTTGCAAAAGAGAAAGAGGGAGCCTCTGTGCCTAGTGATACAAGGAAGGTCAAATTGAAGATCATCTCCGCCATCCAGGCTGGAGGAAGTGTGTCCTGAACAAAGGCAGAGGCCCTGGGGTGAGGGCAGGAGGAGGAAGAGGCCAGAGAATAAAGGGCTACAAGCTATAGGTCTTGGGGTTGGTGTAGTAGGCTGGGTTGGAATGAGGGAGAGGGCAGAGTCTGGGTGGTTAAGAATGATTCTGATAAAAGTGCTGATGGAACATGAAACCACCTAGGGAGGTGGGTGTTATTACCCACGTTTTAACAGGTGGGGAGACGGAGGGCGGCAGCAGCATGCCCAGGCCTCAGGACTGTCTCTTCAGTTTGCCAGGTGTGCCTACGTCATCATCGTCATGGCCACTTACTGGTGCACAGAAGTCATCCCTCTGGCTGTCACCGCCCTCTTGCCTGCCTTGCTTTTCCCACTCCTCAAGGTTCTGGACTCCAAGCAGGTGAGCGACCCAGGGGATCCTGGTGGCTTCCTGCTTCTCCCATGGGCTCCTCTCAGAGCCCCTCTCTGAGCAGCCTAGGCCCCGGGGCACCAGATCAGCTCCCTGTGGATTCTCTTGGGCATGGAGACATGCCACTGGACCCTCCATCCCACTCCAAGCTGACCCTCACGTCAGCATCTGCTCTGCTCGCCTGACTCTGGGGACTTGGGTGGGCCCCTGAGTTAATCTCCAGTAGAGACCCCAAACAACGTGTGGCCAGGAGGCAGCCCTGACGGGGACCCCATGCCACCACCTTCCAGGTGTGTGTCCAGTACATGAAGGACACTAACATGCTGTTCCTGGGAGGCCTCATGGTGGCAGTGGCCGTGGAGCGCTGGAACCTGCACAAGAGAATCGCCCTGCGCACACTCCTCTGGGTGGGGACCAAGCCTGCACAGTAATTACGCCTTCTCTTCTTGCCACGGGGCACCCTGCGGGCCCCAGGGCTGGGGAGGAGCTGTGGCACAGCCCAGTTACCCACTGGCAAGGGCTGCCCATGGGCTTACCTGGGCCTGGCAGGTAGGTGGACCCCTGAGTGGGGTAGGTGACAATCTTAGCTGAGGACACCAGATGCATGGGCAATGGTGGGGGCCTGTGGTGAGTGGCAGTAGGTAAGGGTTCTCTGAATCCAGAGGAGACTGGTCAGCAAGGGCCCCTGCATGTAGAAAGGACTTCCTGGGGGAGGGGCTGCAGGGTTCCACAGGGAACAAGGTGGGTGGAGGCTGGATCCAGCCATGCCTGGTAGGGCATTTGTGGGGAAAGCAGGCCAGAGGTGGCTCAGCCACCCCACTCAGGAGGAGCAGAAAGGTCATCCTTCCAAAGCTAGCAGCTTCTTACCTCATCTTCCCCATGTCACTTAGCACCTCAGCTTCTCCCCTCTCTCTAAGATCTCCCCTCCAACCACAGGCAGCTCCCAACCAACCCATGGAGTTGACATCATCGGATTCCCCTGGTACTGAGCACCTGCAGCGCCCAGGCATGACTCTGGGAGCTCATTTATCTCCTCAGTTAACTCTCACCACAACTCTGAGAGCTGGGTATTATTCCTCCTCCAGATTCTATAGACGCGGCATTTGAGACAGAGGGGGGTTAAACGCTGTGAAATGAGGCCTTGGCCCCTGAGTTAATCTCCAGTGGAGACCCCAGGATGTACCTTCTTTTGGCAATGTGCTCCCTAAATGACGGCGTGCCCAGCCCAGCCCTGGGAAGGCAGCGGTTGGTTACTGCACAGCAAATCCCTCCCGAGATGTCCATGTGTCAGGGACTGTGCCGGGCCCTGCGCACACAGAGCCTGGTGCACCCCCAGGAGTTGATGCCTGGCTCCCTTGGCACCTCAGGCTCCGCTGAGCAGAAAGCTTTGGGACTCTCTGGTGTCTGTTATCCTATGTGGTATCGATCCCCCCCAGTGATTGGTCTACAGGGTCAAATCTAAGGCCATTGCATGTTCTAGAAGTGTGAGACCTCAGTGGCCTCAGAATTCTTGCTCTCAGGATCCTTTGAGTGGCCAGCCTTCCTCCACCAGCAGGCGGTCCTCATTCTGAGAGAGCTGAAGGACACTGGTTCCAAACCCAGGAAGTTCACGCAGGCTTCTCAGCTCCTTCCTGTCTCCGGGCTTCTCCTCTGAGCGTGGTTTCCAGCTCCATGGCACTTGCCTGCCCCGGGGAGACCTTGATGTTGAGGTCTACATGCTGCCTTGAAGCATCAGGTCAAAGCCTCATTTATGAAAACTCTGCTCCTCCTTCTAGCCCAGACCCAAGCCTGTGTTCTGTGGGTCTGTGAAGTCAGCCTGCATGGACACCGGTGTGGACCTTGCCTTGGGGCAGTGCAGCTCCCAGATCCCTTCTCCAGGCGCATTAGTGGCCCCACGGAAAGGCCTGGCCGCAGAGGGGCATGGAGACTGAGGGTGGTTTTGTTCCATCCATCCAGCCCTCCCTGAGCTCCTCTGTTCCTGGCCTTGTGCTGGGTGTGTGGAAGCCATGGAGAGGAACCAGCTCTTCTCCCTGCTCACCACCAAGGGGAGAGCAGACATGGGCATGGGTCCTCCAAATCCAGCCATTGATGAGTGTTGGTGGGGCTGGAGGAGGGTGTGTCCACCCCTGCCTGGTGGGCACCGGGAGGAAGGCTACAGAGGAGGGACTTTGATTAGAAGAACCACGAGGGGTGCTCTAGGCAGATGGCAGAGGTGAGACAGCAGTGGAAGGACAGGTGTTATAAAGGAAGGGAACATATTTCCTGAATACTGTTTGATCTGGTCCATTGCAGAATAGAGGGAGTACAGGTGTGTGTGCAGAGAGAGTCGGTGGGGCAGTCAGCCGTGAGAGAGGTCCCACTTTCCCAGGCTCACCCTACCCCTCAGGCTAACTCTGTTATGAGAGGAGAAGCAGGGTCTGGGGTGCGTGGGAATCTTCTAGACAGAGGTGGCGTGTTGGGGCTGCTTGCCCATAGGGCTGCTCCATCACACCCTTAAGACACAGTAGGGCCAACCTCCACCCTGGGTTGACACCTTCTGGATGCCTGTGCTCCCCCCGCTGGACAGGAGCTCCTCAGAACCATGACAGGTTCCAAGAAAGGCCTCTTGGTGTCCCCTCAATTCCCCCGCGCCATAGCCAGCGGGGTAGACATCAGTAATGCCTGTGGGAGAGAGGTAGGAGGGAGAACAGAAGGAAGGAAGGGAGGGAGAAAGGATGGGAATAAGTGAGGGACTAAAAGTATAATCCTCTCCTGGACTACCCAGTCTTGAACTGGCATCAGCACCTTGGCCTTGACCCCTGGCATCCCTGCAGGGGACCTAACCCATGTTGCTCCCTGAGGGCTTGGGGCAATGGGGGTGGGGATTCTCTGCTTCCCTTCCTGCTCCTCCTCTGCAGGCTGATGCTGGGCTTCATGGGCGCCACCGCCTTCCTCTCCATGTGGATCAGCAACACAGCCACCACAGCCATGATGGTGCCCATAGTGGAGGCCGTGCTGCAGCAGATGCAGGCCACGAGCACAGCCAGCGAGGCCGGCCTGGGCGCCCTGGAGCTGGTGGACAAGGGCAAGACCGGTGAGGTGCCAGGTGAGCCGCTGCCAGGGTGTGCTGGGTCCACAGCTTTGGCCACCTCCCTGACTCCTGGAGCCCACATTTAAACAGGCATAAAGAGACATACTTAGAAACTGCGGTTTTTGTAACCTTTGGAAATGTAATTATTGCAGGAAAGTTAAGTTCGTTAGTACAGTGGGGCCTTGAATTACGAGTTTAATTCGTTCTGAGACAGAGCTCGTTAAGGAGCTCGTTAACTCAAATTACTCTATCAACTCAATGCAAAAAAATCGGCCGAGAGACAGCTGGTATCTCAAAAAACTCGTTAGTCGGGACACTCGTAAGTCAAGGCCCCACTGTATTGCTTATAGCAAGTTTCAAATCACTAGGTATTCATTTGATTATGCATTTGAGCATCTTTTGAGCACTCACTGGGGGGCCCTCACCTGTTGGTCTTCCTACTCATCCTCAGGGAGGCCTCCCCTGAACAGGTCACACCTCTCGTCTGCTCTCTGCTCCCACAGGCACCGGGATGGTTGTCCCATGCTGCTTCCCACCAGGCACTCAGCTCAGGGAACTCAGAGTGCGCCTGTTTTATTATCTGCCTTGTTTGCACCCCATCCCCAGGGCCCAGCACAGGGGAATTCAGGGTCCATGCTGATGGCCCGATTGCCAGATCCTGGGGCAGGTCCTGGGGTTGCTGAGATGAAGTGGGCACACCCATATTTCAGACTCAAGGAGCCGGGTGGGGTGGGGTAATGAGGCCCCTCACACAGGTCCTCTGACTTGGGGGAAGCCATAAGCCAGACACCAAAGGAGCTCAGACAGGGGAGGCTTGCTAGAAGGCACGGACACCTAAGATAGATTTAGACACCCCCTGGATGGACAGACCAGCTGGAACAGCTCGGAAGCAGAGAAGAAAGGCGTGTGTCTGAGGCAGCTGCATTTGCCCTGGGCATGGAGGAGCCTGGGGAAGCTGTGGGAAGTGACGGGGAAGGCAGACAGGGCCAGACTACACAGTAGGGCTGTGGGCTGTTGTAGGACCCAAGGAGGGAGCCTGCGGAGCCAGCACATCCCGCCTCAGGTCAGCAGCAGAGCTAGGAGCTGGAGCTGAGCCGCGGCCCCTGGACTGGCTCTGCTCACGGAGGTGTGTCACTACAGGGAGCCAAGTGATTTTTGAAGGCCCTGCTATGGGGCCACAGGAGAATTGTGACAGGAAGAGCATGTGCAAGGCCATGACACTGTGCGTGTGCTACGCGGCCAGCATCGGAGGCACTGCCACCCTGACCGGGACAGGACCCAACGTGGTGCTCTTGGGCCAGATGCACGAGTGAGTCACTGGCCATGCCTTCTGGGAACAATGACTTGGGCCCTGGGTTGTTGGATGGACTCAGCCTCGTCTCCCATCTCCTGAGCTGGGCCCTGGAGCTGGGGCCTGGCAGGGGCGGGAGGCTGTGCCCCCATCAGCCTCTGCTGCACCTGCTCAGGTCTCCTCAGGGTGGGAGCTGATGACAGGCCCCAGGCCTGGCTGCTTTCTGTCCTGGGGGCAGGATATTCGCTCAGACAGGTCCTGTGATTGAACTCTGAGCTAAAGTCACGGGAATGACAACATTGTTTAGATGCTGGGTCCTTGTTTAAAACTTGCAGAAAATAGACACCCTTATAAATGCTCTCCTCAAAACTGGCTCACTGACCTTGGTCGTGAATGGTAATGGCCCTATGATATTGGGGATCTGGAGATGCAATAAAGGGCTAGGGGTTGGGCCACTCATTGCCTCACCAGCTCGTTCACTACAGTCCCTCTCACTGTCCTTGAGATGACGTGTGCCCTTGTGAGGCACCAGGTGGACCACAGTGGTGATCTGGAACTTTCCTTGGCCACAAAGAGACACAGGCCTTGAGGACCCAGTTGTGTGCTGGCCTTGTGCTGGGTGGGGCTGGAATCACAGAAGAGGGGGAGACCTGGGCTCTGTCTGTAGGATACCCATGGTCTGCTGAGGGTAGCAGATGCCTGGAGAGTTCTAGGCAGGACATGTAAATGCATGAAGGAAAGTACAGACGCAGTGAGCGCAGGGAAGGAGAGAAGTATGACATGCCCGTCCTGTGCAGACAAGACAGGTGGGGTGGGAGGGCAGCTAGGAGGTAGGAGGGCAGGCCTGGAGCCTGGCCAAGCAGACTCTTGAGGTGGACAAGCAGACTGTTCTGATCCTGTGATGTTTTCTGTAATGATAGCCTCAGGCTCTCCCTGGAGTTCCCGCTGAGTGCAGAAAGCGCTGTGTCTACTTTCACACCCTTGGGCTAAAGTGAGCAAGTCTGGGGGTGGGAGGTGGAGCCTGGCGTGGAAGAGACCCTCTTCCAGTCCCCAGAACCCTCTCTGGTCCCACCATGGGAGACTGGGAGATTTGTTTTCCTAAGGGGGCCTTCCCTTGTAGGAGCCCACAGGGTGAGGGTTCTGGGGGCGACCCCTTCCTCCTGATGCTATTGACCAATTTCTGTGTGTACAAAGCTGTGTTTCTCTGGAGGGAAGAGCCATGACTCTCATGAGCTTCTTAACAGGGTTGGGACCCCCATGATGGTCAGTTGGTCACCCCTGGCTTGTATTGGGCATGACTCTTCTGGGGCCCCAACTGATTAGGGTAATACCGGGCGGTGGGCATGGATGGCTGGACCTTAGGAGGATGGGACTCTGCTCCAGACCACCTCGCAGGGTCCAGCTACTGGCCAGCTGGACACACCCGGCCTGACCTGCTTGCTCTGCGGCTCAGCATCTGGTAGAGGCTTGGACCCGTGTTTCTCTCTCCAGGCTGTTTCCTGAGAGCAAAGACACCGTGAACTTTGCCTCCTGGTTTGGATTTGCCTTCCCCAACATGCTGATCATGCTGCTGCTCGCCTGGTTTTGGCTCCAGTGTATTTTTATGGGATTCAAGTAAGTTGAACTGCTTCTGGAATAGTCCAACCCGCCACGCCCTCGCAGAAGAACCAATAGGCGAGCCCACAGAGTTTTTCCTGTCTGGCCCCATTTCAACAGCCCCATCATCTGCTAGTCTGCCCTCTCATGTTGGCTACCTCATGCTGCTCACCGTGCCTTTGCATACGCTGTTCCCTCTTTCTGGAATGCCATTCCCTATCTTCTCATCTTTCAATCTCCTCAGGCTTCAAGGCCAGTTCAAATGCTGCTTCCTTAGGGACATGTTTCCTGACTTTCCCCACCCCATTTCCCCACCCCATGCCTGCTCCTCTGGGCTTCCCTGGGCACCCATGGCCTTGACCCTTGGTACCTGTTGCCATGTTCCAGCACTGCCCGTGTCCCCTGACCCTTGACCTGAGATCCTTTGGGGCCTGTGGTAAGTCCTCTCTGTCCCCTGCCCCCAGCCCGGCTCCCGGCCAGGGAGAAAGTGTGCCATCAACGTGAGTCAGAGCAATTACAGGGAATCTTGTCCCCGTGAGCAAATCGATACTCTGGACCAACTCCCACTTGGCTGTGTGTCCATTGGGTCGGGTCACAGCACACCACCTGCCAATGTCCAGACTCTTACTGAACACCTACCACGTTCACCAGCAGCGTGCGCGTTCTGGGAAGTTTACCTTCCTCTTCCCAGTACACCCAACCCAAGTTCACCAGGAGTCGACCTTGCCAGCACCCAGACTTTGGACAGAAACCATGGTGTGTGGCTGACAAATACCTCAGAAACACTCTTGTGATTTTAAAAGACACATAACTATCTGTGGAGCTAAGGGGACCCTCTCACATGAGTGTGGAAAGTGCTTAGCTGTGAGTGTGTGCTCTGTGCCTTAAATCACAGCCAGCTAGAGCCAAAGACGAGGGGCTATCTGGCCACAGGGAGATCTCAGAGCCGAGAGGCAAAAGTGTCCCAAAACCCAGGGAGTTAGCGGGGGGAAATGGGATTTTTGTAAGTTTTCTTCTGAAGGAGGAACTGATTTGGAAACTGCAGTTAAAAGAAATCTCTATATAATCATAAGTAGTCATAGCAACGACATCATAATAGCGGTGGGCATCCTCATATGCCACCCGTGTGCAGACCTCACGTGAGAGGGAAGCTGCTCCCATGGGCACTTGGGGCACAGCCTGGTCTCGAGGGAAGCACACCTGCTTCAGGACCAGCGGGACCCGGGAGACCTGCCCCTAACCTGTCGCAGGCTGCAGGTGGTGTCCTGCCTCTGATGGGGCCATAGGAATAATAATGACCAACATCTGTTGAGTGTTTACTAAGTCGCAGACACAACTTTAATGACTCTGCATATATTAATTAATCTTCACATCAACCTGTGAGGTAGGTGCTCCTATTATTCCCAATTTACAGGTAAGGCAACTGAGGCACGGAGAGGGGAAAGGGCTGCTCAGGGCTGTGTAGCTTGGAAGCCATGGGACTGAGCTTTGAACACAGGCAGTTTGGCACTACAGCAGCGGTTCTCAACCTGTGGGTCGCGACCCCTTTGGCGGTCGAACGACCCTTTCACAGGGGTCGCCTAAGACCATCCTGCATATCAGATATTTACATTATGATTCATGGGAGCATCTTCCAGTCTGGGCATGTGCTAGCACACGTAACAGGTCCTGGGAGGCATGGTGGGCAGGTGAGAGACATGGAGTGGGGAAGGGGTGCACTCAAGCACCCTCCACCCCAGACGATGGGCAGCACCATAGGCCTTCCCACCATGCTCTGCTGCCCCACATTCAGGCTTCCATTTGACCAGCCTCTGAGCCAACCAACCTGCACCTCTGTTTTCTTTCTGTGTCTCCTCTAGTTTCTTTTGTTTAATTCTTTATTGTTGAAAGTTTTACATATGTCTCCGCTTTCCCCCATTGACCTCTCCCTGACCGTTTCCGCCCCCCAGAACATGCTCCTACCCCGCTGTTGTCTGTATCCATTCGTCATGCTCATATGCACAGTTACAAGTCCTACGGTTCATCTCTTACCTCATCCCACCCCCGCCCTCCCGTGCCCTCCCTCTGAGATTTGATGGTCTGTTCCATGCTTCTATTTCTCTGTATCCTCTAGTTTTAAAAAGGCTTGGGGCTGCAGTCTGGAGAAAAAGAGTAGCGAGAAAGCTGCCTACGAGGTGTTGCAGGAGGAGTACAGGAAGCTGGGACCCTTCTCCTTCGCCGAGGGCAACGTCCTGCTCTGTTTCCTCCTGCTGGTCACCCTGTGGTTCTCCCGGGACCCAGGCTTCATGCCTGGCTGGATGGCGGTCGCCTGGATGGAGGGCGAGACAAAGTAAGTCCCTGCTTCTGCAGCGCCTGCCGTGTCCTCCTTTGTTCTGTAGTTGAGTTCTGTTGGTTTCCCGACTCAGTGGTTCCTCACGAATCTTCAGGACCAGCCCACAGCTATGTCCCTGTGAAGACTCCTTCCCCAGCAGGTTGAGCAGAAAATCCTTGGCCAGGGTGGTGGTCAAGAGAGACTTGTTGGGCTGGAGTGAGGCTCCCAGAGCTCTGGGTTCCAAATCTCTCCTCCATCATCTCCCCAACCCCCACCATCTTTCCTTAGATCTGGGCAAGTACCTAAAGACACAGATCCTGGGGCCCAGATGCTTCTTTAGGTAGAGACTTGGCAAAAAGGGGGTATATGTAGTTTCTCTCCAGGCTAAGATGTTACATGGAAGAAAGGCTGAGAAACGAGCATATTCCTGGAAGTGGGTTGGGAGACAGCTGCCTGTTACTGTTGATTCCATTTCTTATTTTTATTTGGTTAATCCTCAACCGAGGACATTTTTCCCATTAATTTTTAGAGAGAGTGGGAGGGAAGGAGGGAGGAGAGAGAAAGGGAGAGAAGAGAGAGAAATTCCAATGTGAGAGAGAGACATCAATTGGTGGGCTCTGCATGCGCTCCAACCAGGTGGGGATGGAACCTGCAACCCAGGTACATGCCCTTGACCGGGAATTGAACCTGTGACCCTTTGCTGGGTGGACCAATGCTCCAACTACTGTATAACAGGGGCCAGGGCTACTGATTCCTTTTGGAAGGTCTGCTGGTGATCACCTGGTGAACCCAGATTTCTAGGGAATGTGGCCTAGAAGAGGTCAGACATTCACCCATGAAACAACACAGAATGTGAGAGGGAAGTAAGCTGCCCAGAGTCGCCCAATACTGGTGACAGAGCCAGGCCAAGCATTGGGGGGATGGGGGGGGTCTTGGTTTCTAGCCAGGATTCAGTCTACCGCACTACTCCTGACCTTGGCCTTTGGGGTTCCAGTTTTCACGCCCAGCTGAGCCTGCCTCTTCACGCAGGAGCACGTAGACGAGGCACAGGTTTGTGGCATGGCTTCCTGCAGCTGAGTTGGCTCATCCATGCCCTCTCCCCACCTAGGTATGTCACCGACGCCACCGTGGCCATCTTCGTGGCCATATTGCTATTCATTGTGCCTTCGCAGAAGCCCAAGTTCAACTTCTGCAGCCAGACTGAGGAAGGTAATGCCCCTGTCTTGCCTTGTACTCATCAGGGTTGGGGGCCTGGTAGCAGAATCTCTCCATGGGAGTCCCTGGGCTTGGGGGGGTGTGGGGGGGAGAAAAGCCCACTCCATCAAAGACGACTGGCAAGATTGCATAGTCTGGGCAGAGGGCATTTTCAGCCCTCCCTAGGTATTGTTAGTGCAACATCTCTTTTGCTTTTTAAACATTTGAAATCGTATTAATATTACATCAGGAACAGAAAAATGTTTTGCATTTCCCACACCACCATCCGTATTATTTTGGTTTCTCGCTTCCTCCCAGTCTTTACTAATAAGCACGTATATTATATGGCTATAATCAAAACACACTGTTTGAATCCTGTTGCTTTGTTGTTTCTGTTTTCATGTTTTTGACCGGGTTACCATAGAGACATTTCTTGCTCTTGCCCCAGTCTTCAAACTTATCTTCCCTAATAACGGCATTGTATGGAGTCAGGGGGCTGTAATCATTCTCCTATTATGGGACATTCTGGCTCTTTTGAAATTTCATTATTATAAATTAAAGTGTTTCTTCTTCAGGATAAATTTCTAGGGTGTCAAATTGCTTTCCAAAAAGATTGCACCAATTTATACTGCTGCCAGGAGTGTGTGATAGTTCTGCCATATTTTCACCAGCAATGGGTGCAGTAATTATTGTAAATTTTAGCTAATTTGTAGATATGAGATGGTACTCCTTGTCCATACAGGCTTTTATTCCCCTGATCAGATGTCTTGGGCTTCATAAGGCTGCTCTGGGTTGTGTATGTGTGTTTTTCTTGTCTCTTCTCAGAAAGGAAGACTCCGTTTTATCCGCCTGCACTGCTGGATTGGAAGGTGACCCAGGAGAAAGTTCCCTGGGGCATTGTGCTGCTGCTGGGGGGCGGATTCGCTCTGGCTAAAGGATGCGAGGTAACTTCCCCAGCTGTGGGCTGCCCAGGGCCTCCTTCTTTCACCAAGAGGGTGGCCAACGAACTGTTCCACCCCTGCACCCCTGTACCCTGGGCTGGTTCTGTGTCAGTCCCCTCTACTAATTGCACATTTCTCAAGAACAGGGACTCTGTCTTGTCATGTAGGAACCCTGGGCCACGATTAGTGCCTAGATTAGAGAAATACTCTTTGAGTGATTGTGGAAATAGTGAATTTAGGCGACCCCGGGTTGGCCAAGAGAGGCAGAGGATGCTGTGAGGTCTCCTTTGGGATTGGACAATAGGATCTTTACTCTGATTTCTTCTAGGGAAATCCTCCTTTCAAGTCCTTGTGGAAATCTCCACCATTACCTTTGGTTCTTCTACTCCCTGAACTCTTTGTTGATATGGCTGCCAGTTTAAATTTTTCTCTAGCTAAGTGTATAGATGTGTAGAAGGAGAGGAACAGCCTTTGGGAAAAACCACCTCAAAAATGTAACCTTCTTACCTCTCCTCCTCCCATAATAGGGGAAAAGTGAGCCAGAGAGACTGATGAGCCAGTATTCTCCACCCATTCATACATCCATGCACCTGTCCATCTGTCCATCCACCCAGGAATAGAATGTGATAGATAGGCTGAGTCTATCCTGTTATTCTGTTTCCTTGGCATCTGGAACAGATCCTGGTGCATGGCAGGCGCATCAATATTTTTGGATGAACAAATCCATTCGTCTTCTCTATCCAGTCATCCATCCATCTAGCATTCATTCCTTTCACCACATGTTTCTATTATGCCCCTGTTAGTCCAGGCAAGGGACTTACAGAGGAGATTGAAATAGGGTCCTTGTTCACAGGACCATCACAGGCTAGAGAGGGGACATATGTGGGAGAGCATTTAGGGCAGAAGTGACACGTTGGTAAAGGAATAAGTGTGTGGTACCTAGCTGAGGATCAGAAGATGAGGCTGCTGAGGCTAGCAGATACTAGTCCATGAGGGTCTTGAATTCAAGATAGGGAGTGTGGACTTAATTCTGCAGGCACTGAATTCAGGGGGCAGCCACTGAAGGGTTGAGGCCAGAGAGTGACTTTGTCAGAACTCCAATTGGGGAAAATCACTTTGATGTCTGAAGTAGAGGCCTAGGCAGGGCTGGGTGGAGGGAGACCATTAGACGCTCTATAGCTTTCATCCAATTCAGGCTCAGTACTGGACTCCACGGACCATTCTCTCCTTGAAACTCCCTCCTCCTTTGGTCCCCAAGATACCATTCTCTCCTGGCTTCCTTCTAACTCTGACTATTCCTGCTCAGGCTTCTTTACTGATTTTTCCTCTGTTCTCCCTTAAATATGAATGTTCCTCTAGGCCAGTGGTTCTCAACCTTCCTAATGCCGCGACCCTTTAATACAGTTCCTCATGTTGTGGTGACCCCCAACCACAAAATTACTTTTGTTGTTACTTCATAACTGTAATTTTGCTACTGTTATGAATTGTTATGTAAATATCTGATATGCAGGATGTATTTTCATTGTTCGCGACCCACAGGTTGAGAACCGCTGCTCTAGGCTCTGTCCTTGGTACCTTCTCTGTTTATTTTTACATTCTCTCCCCTGGACAATCTCTTCTCAGCCCAAATCCAGATCCCAATTTCTGTCTCAGATTTCTCTCCTGAACTTTAAAGACTGTGGGAGACTGAGAGGAGACAATGGACATGAGATGTTTGGGGTGACTTGATTGAGTGGAAGGGATGAGGGGGACAGAGATCCCCAGGATGATTCCTGGTCTTCTAGGACAGCAGGTGGATGGTGACTCCATGCACCAAACTGGGGAGCCAGGGGGAGCGTAGACTCTGGGCTAGAGAGGATGAATGCAGGTTGGGGCATGTTGAGTCTGACATGTTCATGGACATCTGGGTAGAAATTTTTAGAAGGAGTATGGATGTTGAAGTCTGGATAGTAGACCAGCTGGGCTAGAAACACAGATTTTGGACACAGCAGAATGAGGACGGAGACTGAAATTGTGGGGATGGATGAGCTCACCTGTGGAATGTATGCAGAGAGAATAGGTAGGAGGGGAGAGGCAGCGCTCCCTAGAGAAAGATGAGGGTCTCTCCTGGCTTTGGAGGCACTGTAGCCATTAGCCCTTCAGTGACTGCCCTCTGGTGCTTTCCAGGCCTCGGGGCTGTCTGAATGGATGGGGAAGCAGATGGAGCCCTTGCACGTTCTGCCCCCAGCAGCCATCTCCTTGGTCTTGTCCTTGCTCATTGCTGTATTCACTGAGTGTACAAGCAACGTGGCCACCACCACCTTGTTCCTGCCCATCTTTGCCTCCATGGTAAGTAACTCTGCTGGGGGAGGAGGAGGCTCAGCCATTATTTCATTAGAAGCTTTCAACCCAGGACTATGTCGCAGCAAGGCTGCGAAATCAGGGGCCAGAGCCCTACCAGGGTTTTGAGCCTCTGATAGGACTTGTGTGCCTTTGATGACCATGGGCCTGCCCTCAATGTTTTGCTGGTTCTTTTTTTGTATCCCCCATGCTGGCCAAAGCACTAAGCATAAGCCAGGTTCTCATAATGTATTTATAAATGTAACCGCTTATTTTTCAAAATGGATTGTCTGGACTTGGGCCAAGGCGGTGGGGACCAGTGCCACGAGGGAATGATAAAGGGTCTTTGAGAATGTAGCACAGGTGTGCAGGAGGACTGCAGATCAGAGGGACACCACTGGCTGGGATTTGGGGACACCTCTGGCTGGGAAGGTGGGGCTTGGGGATGGTTTGGGGGAGAGGAAATTCTGGGAAGGTGAAGAGTCCAAAGAAAGGAAGTGAGTGCATGACTGAAAACCCCTGAAAGCCCTGCATTGAGCCCCGGGATCAGGAATCAGGGCACTGTGGTCAAGCATGTTGTTGAGCTGGGACTTAGAAGAAAGCAGAGCCAATAGGAAAATCAGCCGTGATCTTTCCGTGCATTTTCTCCTGTCACTCATGACATGGCAATACTGACCTCAAGGTGGTAAAAGAAGAGCCCTGGGCTTGGGGTCAGGAGACCTGAGTTCAGGTCCTGGGATCCTAGAACATAGGGCTTATGCTCTTTCCTCCTACACTTGTGCTGAGGGTCAAGAAAGATGATGGCTATGAAAATCCTCTGTAGATTGCCAACAAGCCTGGGAGAGGCTGAGGTTGCCGTTCTGGAGTTGGGAGGCAGACTTACAAAACCTGAGCACCGGATTGTTGTTGGTAAACTTCACCTTGGCTGCCAAGGTGTCCATGTGTATAAAAAGCAAAGCCAAGTGGCTTCTCCTTTCAATCCAAGTGAAGATGAAAGTGTTAGAAATAGCAAGGCGGCTCATCTCCCCCTCCACTAGGCAGGCTGCCCAGACCTATGCCAAGGAGCATTCTTTGTTGCTGGGCATGGGGTGGTGAGGCCTCCCTGCTCTAGCAAAGGCTTGACTTTGTCACCTCCAGCCCCCGCATTGAGTCCTGAGGGCCCCAGACCAGACAAATGAAGATCTTAACCCACGGGGTAGCCAGGCCCATCCAAACAAGTCTTCCTAAAGCCAGATGTATGTCACATAAATACTTATTTATAATAAATAAAAGGGATGGATGAAATAAGTTATACGCTCATACGATGTACTATTACCAAGCCAATTTTTAAAAAATCAGAGCTTTGAAGGGCAGTTAGTAAATTGGGAATGTGCATAATTTTTAAAAGCTTCACCTGAGAATATGTTCATTGATTTTAGAGAGAGAGTAAGGAAGGGAGAAAGAGAGAAACATTGATCTGCTGCCTCCCACACATGCCCCAATTGGGGATCGAACCTGCAACCTAGGTATGTGCCCTGACTGGGAACTGAACCCACAACCTTTTTTTGGTGTGTTGGGATCATGCTCCAACCAACTGAGACATCCAGCTGGGGTTAATACTTTTTTAAGTTAAAAATGTAATACATATACATAGCTTATACATGTCCAATAATACCAAAGAGTATAGGCCAGGGGTGGGCAAACTTTTTGACTTGAGGGCCACAATGGGTTCTTAAACTGGACCGGAGGGCCGGAACAAAAGCATGGATGGAGTGTTTGTGTGAACTAATATAAATTCAAAGTAAACATCATTACATGAAAGGGTATGGTCTTTTTTTTTTTTTTTTTTTCAAATGGGCCGGATCCGGCCCGCGGGCCGTAGTTTGCCCACGGCTGGTATAGGCCCTACCCTCTAGCTTCCTCCTAGAGATAACTTCTGTTATTAATTTCTTAGGTATCTTTCTGGATGTATTACACACACATACACACATTTTTTTTAAACAAATGGTATCATTCTATGATCCTGTTCTGCACCTTAAATCTTTAAAAATCTAACGATAGGTCTTGGAGATCTTTGCATACTAGCACATAGGACCAGTCAGTTCTTCCTTATAGCTGCGAACGAGTCATTGTGTGTATACATATTTTATTTAGCCAGCCTGCTGCTCATGGCCACTGAGTCCGTTTCCTGTGTGTTTTGCTGTTATGATGTTGCAATGGACATCTTTGCATATGTGTCTGCCCTCGTGTGTTTATAAATCTGCATGCTAGTTATTAATTTTGATAGGCAGTAACTAATATTATGACTTACATTATGATATCATTCATTTATTTAGCAAATATTTAATGAGTGTCTCTGCTCTGTGCTGGGTGCTGTTTGCTACATGTGGCTGAATTTTAAGCTGTAGAGTAAAAAAGATGGATACCAAATTCCATATTCAAAATGTACAACAACACATGCAGACACAGATGTATCTATAGGCGAGACGTGGTCCCTGCCCTCTAGGCTCTTGCGGTCTTTGGCAGAACACATAGGTGTGTGCACAGGTGGGCTGCAGTAACACTTCCAGATTCAGTGCAGTCTAAGTGGCCAGCATGGTCTTTGGCACATAGTAGGTGCCCTAGAGCTATGTGCTGAATGAATGGAAGGGGTTCAGAAAGGCTTCCCGGCGAGATGGCTCTGAGCTCAGCCTTTGGGGTCCAGCAGAGTTATCACCAGAGGCATGGCAGAGGGTAGAGCCCCCAGAAGGACCAAGGCATGGAGGTAGGAACTCGCACAGTACATGAGGGGGATGCTTTCAGAGTGATGGTCCCAGGAGCTTTTGTTTTCTGTGTATGTGACACTGCAGTGCTGTGTTTCCCCCCAGTCACGTTCCATTGGCCTCAACCCGCTGTACGTCATGCTCCCCTGCACCCTGAGTGCGTCCTTTGCCTTCATGTTGCCTGTGGCCACCCCACCTAACGCCATCGTGTTTGCCTACGGACACCTCAAGGTTTCTGACATGGTAATGCAGCTGCTTTTATTTCCTCCTCTCAGCTCTGACGCTTTTGTCATGAGGGACACCCTATTCATTAATGACTTGTGATGTCATGTAATTTGGGAATACCACCCAAAGTCCAGCCCTATTCTCATTATTTGCATTTATGTGCAGTTTTTCTTCCTTTTTGAAATCATCTCGCATTTCATACTGTCCTGTCTCCCAAAGCTGAGAGGTGGGTGATAGAATCTCCCACCTGGAGGTGCCCGAGCAGCCACTAGGGGAGCCCTCGCTGATCACTTGGAAGGGGTGAGGGTGAAGGTGGGGATGGGGCCCCACATGGCCAAGATGGACTTCACCAACTAGCAAGAACCCTTAAGGACAGGCAGGAGGGACAAGGCTGAGATGGGTGGTAGGGATGGATACTAATGACAGACTGACTGACAGAGGTGTCTGCAGACGTAGAAGTGGGGACAGGGAGAGGCAGTGCCTGGGAGAGTTGGGGCGTTGGAAACAGATGCAGCTGGAGGAGGAACTCTCTTAGGTTCTACTTGGGCTCTACTGCCTCTGCCAGGAGAAGGGGCCGGTCTCAGAGATGGACAGGCAGGAAGGAGGGTCCTCCCTCAGGCAGGTCAGGTGTGCGTGATCTCAGAGCCACCACTTGGCATCTTTGGGAGTCTGTGGAGCATTCTTAATAAGAAACATGGACCAAAAATAATTCCGATTCCCAGTGACAAATCTACACGGGGCTTGAAGCAGTGGGTAGTGAGCGAAAACAAAGAACTGGCATCAGAAAGAGCCAGGGAGGTTCTTGAGAAACTAGCTGGTGCTTCAGGGACACAGATGTTCTGGGGTGAGCACAGGCCCTAGACTCAGACATAGGCTCCCCCAATATTTCTCTGAGTGGCCTGGGGTATTGCCTCATGTCCCTCCCTAAGGCCCAGTGTTGCAAATGTTCAAGCAGGCAGACAACCCGCCATCATGCCTGTGTCCCAGGGATGCTTGAGCACCGATGACACTTACTGGCTATGAAATTGCTCTGTCTGTGGGGTAGGGTGAGCACAGAGCATGACCCAGGGATGGGGGCCCAGCAAACCAGCCTGCAGCCCCTTCTCCAAGAGCACTAGTTCCCAGTGTCCCTTTCACCTCTCTTCTGAATCCCGCTGACTCTTGGCCCTGATCTTCCCCAGGTGAAAACAGGAATAATGATGAACATAATTGGAGTCTTATGTGTGTTTCTGGCGGTCAACACCTGGGGACGGGTCATGTTTGACCTGGACAATTTTCCTGACTGGGCTAATGTGACTCATATTGAGACTTAGGAAGAGCCTCAAGAGCATAACACAGCCCCGCCTTCCTGAGGACTCCCGAAGCTTCCGGCACACCGTACAGCAGAGCTTTGGGGTTGACACCCCAAAGTGACCTGATGATGCCCTCACCCCACAGAGACCCCAGTCCCAGCTGAGGACAGGTGGCGGAGAGCCGGTTTGGAAATTAAGGGAGCGTCCCAAGACCCAGATGGCTTCCATCTTTCCGGGGTCATGCCTCGAACTCTGGGACAGGCCGCCTACATGCTGGGTTCTGGTGTCCACTTGCTTAGTCTCAGGGTCATCTACATGGGGATCAGATCCCAGCTTGGGAGGTGAAAAACGGCCTTCCAGAGCCTGCACCTCCTGCTGCTGACCTTGGCTGCCTCCGATCACTCCCATCACTTGGAAGGGACAACCCAGCCCAGGGACAGAACGTCTGGTCCTGGGAAGCTTCCAGCTGCTGGAGTGCGAGTGGGACTCAGAGCTCCTGGAACCACCAGGAGGATAATGCCAACACCCAAGGATGAGGAATTTGAACCGATAACTTCCGGATGACATCCCCCACGGTACACCACTGGCCAACCAGCTCCCCTCCTTACCTCGCTCCATTGAACTGGAGTAAATACTACCACCATCGCCATTTTGAGTTACCCACGTGACCTCATGAATAGAAAAATT
>NW_006285608.1:68396-72207 GCF_000327345.1 Myotis davidii
AGTCCCTTCAGAGTTTGTCTTTCTAGAGTTTGAGCTCCCTGGGGGAAGGCCTTCCCTTTGCTGACTGGCCGTCACAGCCATGCCTGGTGGGGAAGAGCATCGCCGAGAATGGGCAGTGCTTAGTGGTCCCTGGGCAGACAGTCCCTGAGCAGACAGTATGAACCTGCATGAAATTGCTGGAGCAAAGACCCCAGAATGACGGTGGGAACCCTCAGAACCCCTGTGAGAGACACCACCCCCTTGCCCAACAGCCCCGTTTTCTGTCCTTGTGCTGCTTGGAAGAAAGGCCACAGCAGATAAGTGAGGCCCACTGATGGCGTTTTTCAGGGCAGGAGAAAGTACGGGAACCCAAGGAAACCCCCTCAAGGGCCGAGCATGTGCCTGGTTCCTGGTGGGCAGATTCTTGGCCACCACATCTGCCTCCCACAAAAAGGTACACGGTGCTGCCTGTCTGGCATTCGAGGATGGGGAGGGGCCGGCGGATGAATGAACACCGCCCACCTCCCATGTCAGGCTCCCTGGTGCAGCCACCACTTATCTCACTTGATCTTATCCACTATTTATCTCATCAGCCCTATGAGACAGGCAGGTGTTAGTATCCTTGTTTGTCTTTCAAGAACCCCGAGGCTCTGAGAAACCAGCAAGTCATGTGTCCTGTCACACATCCAATTAGTCAGTAGCACTTAGGTCTTCAGCCTCCGTGACCACTGCTCCTTCCCCGAGTCATTAAGGGCCTTGGCCTTAGAAGGCCTGGGAAGAAAAGTGAGTGGCCAAGAGCAAGTCCACCCAAGGCCCTGCCTATTCAGGGAAGATCACCCAACAGGAGCCCCTTCCTGCCACCTCCTCTGAGACGGGCTCAGGACACTGTTGGGGCAGAAAGGGCTGATCTTTGCCCAAAGAAGCAAAGCAGTTCATCCATCCTGTCATTTCTGCTCTCTACACGCTGCTGCGGACGTGTCTGCCACACCAGCCTGAGGGCTCCTGAGGACGTACCCTGCCTGCTGGTCCAGTGCCAGCTCTGTGACTGACCCAGAGCAGGCCACCATACGTGTCACTGGTAAATAAACAAGTGATCAGTGTGGTCTGTCAGCTGTGTGTTTTGTGGTAATGGGCAAGGTCGGTAAAGGCCATCCAAGGGTCGCACTGAAAGAGGCCTAGGACTGGCCAGGCTGCTGAGGGCATGTGGCGCGGTGGGCGGAGGGCTCTCCCGGATTCCGTGTGCTCCAGCGATGATACGCAGGCTGGGTGGGGGCTTCAGGACAGCAGAGCCCACGGCTGGGGAGGCGGACCAAAGGCTGCTTCTATTCAACTTCTCTTGCAGTTGGCTGGAGCCACACTAACAGGTATGGCCAGTGCCAATCAGGGTTGCTTTTGGCTGCAAGTAAGAGAGAAACCCAGCTAACGGAGCTTAAACCATAAGGGCGTTTAATGTCTACTTAACAAGAAGCCTGGCGGCAGACAGCTGCTGATATGGGTCCGGCCACGCACTCAGGCCACAAGGGCTTGGGCTTTGCCGTCCACTCTGCCACTCTAAGGGTGTTTTGCCTTTCTACCCTCATGCTTGGCCCTCATGCTACATACACATCTGCACTGAAGGCAGGAAGAAAGAGGTGTGGGGTGGGGGCATGACAGTGTCTGCTTCATTTTTCCCTTTTATTAGGAAAGCAAAAACTTTCTCAGAAGCCCCTACAGACTTCCCTTCATGTCTTATTTGCCAGAACTAGGTCATATGCCCACCCGTAGCCAATCACGGACAAAGGTAATTGGAATGCTATTGGAATATCATGAGGCTAATTAGGACTCATCTCTTGGGCTTAGGGAACTGGCCTGTTTCCTAAAATGAAGAGATTTCCACTCACTACAAAACCTGGGTTCTGCTGGAAAAAAGAGGGGGATCTCTTGGGTAGGTGCTGTCCACGGTCGGGTGCTAGGACCCTGTCAGAGGAGCCCTTACTCCAGGCTGCCTGAGTGTCTCCCTTTCCATGGGACTCAGAGAAACATGTGCCTAGGAGGGAGGGGACTATATGGTTGTCTGGTCAAGGGCTTCGCTTCAGCTCTGCTTCCAGGTCCCAAAGGCCAGGACTCCCCGGGAGACCCACTGGAGTGGGGGGTTAGAGCCCGAGTCAGGAACTGAGCTTGGTCCTGACACCTGCCACCAGTCAGTCCACTCTCTGGGCCTCAGGTTCTATCGGGAAGGGGCTGGACCAGAGCATGTGTAAGTCCTGTCTCCCTCACCCCATCTGCTCCTCCATCTGCTTGGGCCGGATGCAGTCCCCATGCTGCCTCCTGGGGATTCTGTTGCACAGCCCACCCTGTGCCCATCCGGGTCTTAGCCATTTGCTGAAAACCCTTTCACGCCTTTTCCTAAGGACCCCTCTTGGCTCTTACACTTTGTAAAGAGGTTCAGCCCAAGTTCTCTCTAAGGCAAGCATGTCAAACTCAAAGGCTAACAAAGGCCAAATAAACAAGGGAGCTGCGAGTTTGACATGCTTGCTCTAAGCAGTGGTTCTCAACCTTTCTAATGCTGCAACCCTTTAATACAGTTCCTCATGTTGTGGTGACCCCCAATTTCATTGTTACAAATTGAACATAATTAGAAGCTAGATCAGTGGTTCTCAACCTTCCTAATGCTGCGAGCCTTTAATACAGTACCTCATGTTGTGGTGACCCCCAACCATAAAATTATTTTTGTTGCTACTTCATAACTGTAATTTTGTTCATAATGTAAATCTGATATGCAGGATGTATTTTCATTGTTACAAATTGAACATGATTAAAGCATAGTGATTCATCACAAAAACAACATGTAATTATATATGTGTTTTCCGATGGTCTTAGGCGACCCCTGTGAAAGGGTCCTTCGACCCCCAAAGGGGTCGCGACCCACAGGTTGGCGACCCACAGATTGAGAACCGCTGCTCTAAGGCATCTGGATCAGGCATTTGCCCAAGGTAGGCTGAACACAGAATCCTAACCAGGACTGATCTCAACTGTGTTGCCAGGAGCCCACACTATCCTATGCCATCAGGAACCTGGGGTTCCTTCCCCTCTGATCCCCCAAGTGGAATCCTTCCCTGCCCCTCTGACCTGAGAACTTCCTTAGGGAAAGGCCTGGGCCTCCTCCTGTGGCAGGACCAGGGAGCAGGGCACCTCCTGGGACACGTGAAGTTCTCTCTCCTCCCTCTCATCTCACACACCAACAAAAATAATGGATAGCGAGGTGTTTGCTCTGGACTCCAAGCAGGGAATGGTGTCAGTAGCGCAGTCCAGTTCTCAAAATCAATACGGACATTCCTGGGTAAGGTCCTTAATGGCACATTCCTGTTTGCAGAAATAAAGACCAAATGCTGATCAATTAAAAACCAGACCTTGCACCCTAATCTTACCTAAGAACCCTCTCCCCTAGTCCCACGGGGTCTTAAAAACCTTGTCCCCCAACCCACCGGGGAAGCGTCTTTTCATATTAAAAAGAATATTGTATCCAGATGAATCTCCCTCACCATGCGATGGGTTTTCACATTCCTTCACAGAAAGCCTGTCATTTCGGGCTGAAATCCTTGCAATCAGATCTTCCGTTTCTTTCCCCCGGTGTCGTGATTCAGGGCTCTCGTTCTCACTTCCCAGCCCAAGGAATGTTCTCCTGGATCTGCTTGTCCAAACACCCCCTCCACCCTCAGAGACACAGGCCGCGACCCCTGGCAGTTCCAGAGCAGCACGTAGCCCCTGCTTCCAGCTCCGGAGGGGAGGGGAATACTCGAATTCAATCTCAGAGCACCCTGTTATCCTATCAGGAAAGTTAAACTAATTAAAA
>NW_006285608.1:72785-84873 GCF_000327345.1 Myotis davidii
CCCCCATTTCCACCTCCCTCCCCATCCCTGAAAGTTCGCCTGCCCCTTCCAGGAATGTCCACCTTCCTCAGGCAACTGCTGTGCTGACTTCTGTTTCCATGGCTTAGTTTTTGTGTGTGTGTGTGTTTTTTTTTAAAATATATATATTTTATTGATTTTTTTACAGAGAGGAAGGGAGAGGGATAGAGAGAATCAGAAACATTGATGAGAGAGAAACATCGATCAGGTGCCTCCTGCACACTCCCCACTGGGTATGTGCCCGAAACTGAGGTACATGCCCTTGACCGGAATCGAACCTGGGACCCTTGAGTCCACAGGCCGGAGCTCTATCCACTGAGCCAAACTGGTTAGGGCTCCATGGCTTAGTTTTGCCCATTAAACCTTCTATGAATGGAACCTTACAGTACACACTCTTTTGTGTGTGACTAACAAAATGCTTTTGAAATCCGTTCCTGTGGTGTGTATCCACTCATTCCTTTTATTATTGTTGTTAAGGAGTGTTCCACTGTATGGATAAGCCGCAATTTGTTTGTTCTCCTTTCGTGGGCATTCGGGTTGTTCCAGGTTGGGGCTATTATGAAGAAAGATGTTATTAAATTCTCTGAACAAGTTTCTTTGAGGACATGTTTTCTTTTCTCTTGGATGTATGCCCACGAGTAAACCTCAGTCTTTTTAAGAGCTGCATGGCATTCCATTGTGCGTGTATACCGTGTAAGAAACAAGTGTCTACTGATGGACATTTGGGCCTTTTCCAGCCTTTTGCTAAGCTATACTAATTAAAGCTTAGGTGGCCCTCACACCCTCATGTGACGCCCTCACGTCATCACAAGATGGCTGCTCCCATGTAGTCACAAGATGGCTGGCAGGGGAGGGCAGTTGTGGGTGATCAGGCTGGCAGGGGAGGACAGCTGGGGGCGATCCGGCTGGCAGGGGAGCAGTTAGGTGTCGATTGGGCTGGCAGGGGAGTGGTTAGGGGGCGATCAGGCTGGCAGGCAGAAGTGATTAGGGGCAATCAGGCAGGCAGGCAAGCAAGTGGTTAGGAGCCAGCAGTCTCAGATTGTGAGAGGGATGTCCAACTGCTGGTTTAGGCCTAATCCCGAGGGGTCCCAGATTGGAGAGGGTGTAGGCGGGGCTGAGTGACACCCCACCAGTGAACAAATTTCGTGCACTGGGCCTCTTGTACTGTAATTAAACACATCTGTGTTTGCTTCTGTGTGTGCGTATGTGAGGACAATACCTTCCTAGCATGAAGTGCTGGCTTGGGGAGTGTGTGTATTTACACACGGGACAGATATTGCCAAACTGCTCTCCAAAGATGTAGTGCCAGGATATATTCTCAAGAATTGTGCCTGAGACCTTACTCTCCCACACCCTTAGCAACTCTGTGCATAGCAAACTTCCCAGTCTCTGCTGATAGTTGAAAAATGCCATCTCATGATTTGCAAATAACATGGAACATTTTTCACATATTCATAATCCATTTGTGTATCTTTTTTTGGTAAACTCCCTCTTTTTCTCATTTTTGAGAGTTTTTAAAAGGCCTTTTCTTACTCATTTGTAAGAACTCTTTATATATTAAGGAAATTAGTCATTTGTCTGTCATAGGAAGTTATAGTCTATGTTAAGCTCTGGTGAAGCTAGTTACTGTTTATTCTTTTTAATTTATCCCCCCTAGCTATTCTCACATATTTTTCCATAAGAATTTCTGAATCAGCTTTCTCTAGTTTCAAAAACAACCTGCTTGGCCTTTGCCCCTCTGGCTCTCTCTCCTACTACTGTTTCCTTCTCCCTCCAGGATTTCTGACCTCAGCACTATTGGATTGGGACCTGATAATTCCTTTTTTGTCGGGAGCAGTTCTGTGCACTGGGGGGTATTCAGCAGCATCGTGGCTTCTATTCACCAGATGCCAATAGCAACCCTGCACCCCCGGCCCTGGTTGTGACAATGCAAAATGTGGGCAGGCAGTGCCAAACGCCTGAGGGACTCGCTCTGATTAGCTGCACGGCTCTCCTCAGCGTTCCCAGAGCGGGCAGAGGACTCTCCTGCCTCCTCTAAATCTCTGCTCCACTGTTCCTTCTCAGCCTATTTCAGACCACAGTCCCCCTGCCTGCCCCACACTCTCCATACTGTTCCTGATGTTCCTTTATTGCGCTTTTCATCTTCTAGAACAATATAATTTACTCCTTTAGGCCTTTATTTTGTCTGTCTCTCCCCTTCCTTAAGAGTGTAAGTCCCACAAAGGCCAAGATTTTTATCTATTTTGTTCTCTCCTGTGCTGAGAACACACCTGGTACATAGTAGGTGCTCAATAAATATTGAATGAATGAATGAGTTGGAAGAAGAGGCTTGTAGGTTGGCTTAGGGGAGAGATGACATCTTGACTCATCCTACACAGTAAAATGGTGTTTTCCATATATTAAAGCTTACTTTTACGTATGTCTTCCTGTACAATTTTAAAGTTTATTTACAAATAAGAAATTCCAAATGATTTTTATAGTAATCTGCCCAGACTGGTTTTTAGTGTTCTTACTAGTGGACTTGGGAAGCAGAACTGCCTGACTTACGTGGAATGGCTGTCAGCAGGGTGCCAGGCCCCAGGGGCTTCTCTGGGAGGGTGACCCTGGGGCCTGCAGTGATGTCTGGGGGCCCCTTGCTCCCCACCACCCAGTCCAGAGCTCTTCCTCAGTCTCCTGGGAGGGCCTCTGCCGTGGCTGACGGAGCCTCCCAAGCATCCATCCCCCTCCTGCTCCCCAAGGGGGCCTGCCTGTCCTGGCTGGCTCCCTGATCTGCTGGGAGGGGCTGTGGTAGGCACGGGGTGTTCAGTGGAGTGGGGTGTTGGAGGAGAGATGTTCCTTGGCAGCCTCTGAGAGGACCGAGAATAAGGGCCTTCCTTTTCTGCCTCTGTTTCCCCAGATCCTGGCAGGTGGGCCCCTGCTCCCCACCTCCAACTACACTCTCGCCCAGGCCTGTGCTGGGAGTGGTGGGGAGACGCAAGGCAGAGGCCAACTCTGGACCCTCCTCCTGGGAAATGGGCACAACAACCCTTCGAGGTTCTGAGGACTCTGGGCCGGGCACACACTGGGCCCTTTTTGGAGAGGGCTGTCCTTACTTCATTAGCCATGGATGCCAGTCTCCAGGGTGTTCTTTCTGGCAGTTCCTATGAGGATGCTGGCAGGACCACGCTAGCTGCAGTCCACCCCCAGCCCCCTGACTGTGCCTGAGGCAGCCTCACAAGGGCCTGAAACCGTGACCCAGAGCCACCCGCGGCAGGAGGAAGACCTGTGGAAGCACCCAGCTCCCTCCTCCTGTGTAATATAAACCAAGATATGCTGGGGAGGCAAGACCTTAGGTGCTGACTGTTGGTGTACAAAGCGCTGTGTCGTGTCTGCCTGGGACCATGGGGGCCCCGGTGGCCCTGCTCAGAGCCCAGTCAGGACACGCAGCAGGCAGGTCTGGGCTGTTGGGAGGCTGGCTGGGGCCCTGCGGTTCCCAGGGCGGCAGGCGGCAGGCCCCATGGGGCCATGGCAGTGTCCTGTGGTTCGCCACTTCACATTTATAGCTGCAGGCTTCTCAGTTTACTGTCCCTGGCGGAGGCCTGGCTCTCTGCACCATGGCTGTGGTGAGCTGGGTGCCTGCCTGAGCGCTGAGCTGAGGGAGGCTCCGAAGTTTCCCAGGACCCCCGCCCAGGGCTGGCCCTGCTCACTGCCCAGAGCCTGGTTTCAGGCTGGAGGAGCTGCTGGATGTGGAGGGTCCCCGACACCCCTGCCGCCCGGGCCTCCATGAGCAGCGGGAACCTTGCCAGAGAGCGGGTGCCGCAGGGTCTCTGGGGCAGGGGGTGATGGAGCGGGTGAGGCTGAGGGTGAGGTTGGAGAGAGGCTGACAGCCAGGGCTGGGTGCCTGGGGGCTGTTACCCCATAAGCACATGGGACACATCCAGCTGCTGTTCTGCAATGTGAACCCCTTACCCTCTGGGGTTTCCCATGCAGCCCCTGCCAGAGCGGCCTCCCCAGCCTCGTGGTGCTCCTCTCAGCGGATGGATGTGTCTCTGTTCAGCCGGAGGGTCCGAAGCTGGGAGAGGTTAGGGTGGGAGGCGAGTTGTCTGAACGCTGGCAGCCTCGGTGGGGCCTGGAGCAGGACCATGAGCCTGACTCCAAAGCCTGTGCCAAGGGGACCCCAACTTTTGTCAACTGGAGATTGGGGTCCTGCTGGTTTGCCAGAGCCCTGGGAGGAGCAGGGCCTGGCTCCTGGGCACCCAGCGGCAATCTGCCTACTTTGACTCAGTTTTGGGGTGTGGGGGGCCCAGTGCAGATGGACTCCTGTCCTGCCCTCCCCATCTGGGCCCAGGGCCCTGGCTCTGCCTGCTCTTTGGGAACTCTGGGAGTTGGAGGGCAGGTCTGAGAGGGAGGGAGTCTGGGGTCAGGCATGAGACAGGCCTCTGGGCGTCTGGAAGCTCACACCCTGCAATCGAGGGAAACCCCAGAGAGCAAACAGGGGAGGGGTGGGGGCAGGTAGGGCCATGATTACTGGGTGGGGTGTGGAGGCACCCATGGGAGGGAGGCTGGGCCACCTGGGGGAGGTGAGGCAGGAGGGCAGATACCTAAAAACGGAGCTGATGTTCATATAAATAGAATACCTGTTGGTGTGTTTCCTTTTAAAGCTGGGATTTATTTCAGGGCTCCCTTCCCCAGCAAACACCCAGCGGGCCAGTCCGTGGTGGTTTCAGCCTGGCGACACGGGCGGCTGACCAGTCAGATCCGGTGCCCTTCCTCTGGTGTCAGATGCAAAGGGCAATCCGGTTCTGTGCTTACTGACCGGAGGCCTGGTCTGTGCTGAATGGGTCATGGGAAGAAGCAGGTCCTGTCCCTGCCCCCGAGGGTGAGGCAGGCCTCCTCCAGATTGTGCAGGGGGGACAGGTTAACTCGGCCTTGCCAACCAGGAAAGGCTCCAGGGCCTTGTGTAATCAGAGCTTTGAAGGATGAATATGAGTTTTTCAGAGTCTCCTTTATTTCTTATAACAAACAGTAAGCCCCTACTATGTGCTGGGTGTCAAACTCCTAACAGAGAGACAGGACACGGGCCCTGCCCTGAGAAGTCCAGCAGGGCAGTCATGTGAGTGGTGACAACCATGTCTGAGATGTTAAAATAGAAGTGAGTGTAAGATGCATCAGAGGCTGGGGAGGGACCCATCCATCCTTTGTGGAGACATAAGCGCAGGGCCTGGCTTGTCCTGGGCGTGGCTGAGGCCAGGGGAGCTGTGTGCAGCAGGAGAGTTGTGCTAAGAAATACGTACTTGGGCCTGACCGTACTGGCTCAGTGGTTGAGCATCGACCCATGAACCAAGAGGTCACAGTTCTATTACCAAGAAGTCATGGTTTGATTCCTGGTCAGGGCACATGCCTGGGTTGCAGGCTTGATCCCCAGTGTGGGGCATGCAGAAGGCAGCCAGTCAATGATTCTCTCTCATCATTGATGTTTCTCTCTCTCTCCTTCTCCCTTCCTCTCTGAAATCAATAAAAAATATATTTTAAAAAAAGAAATAGGTACTTGGATTGGGCTTTCTTAAGTCCAACTGCTTAGTGAGTTGCCCCAGCAGCCAAGAGTGTGGGACTCGTGTTTTCGGTCCAGTTGTCCGTGGATGAGCCGTGTGCTTTGAACAATGGGATTCCAGCTCCTACTCCTTCGCGTACAAGCTGGGTGGCCTTGAGCCCCCGCTTCACCTCTCTGAGCTCCATGTGCTCATGGTAACAGCGGTCACACCGACTCGGCAGGAGTGATGCGAGTAAATGAGATGTGTGCACAAGGTCTCCTGCAGTTTGCTGATGAAGAGATGCTGTTTTCTCCACCACAGGAGGCAGGACTGGTCGTGGGAGAGCCCGTGGAGGAAGGGACGGTGGTCTATACACCCAAGCCCACCCTTGCTGTCAGGGGTGTCTTTATGGGGAGGAGAGGTGGCGTTCTCTGGTGGGTCCCTGGACAGGGAGGGGTGCACCCCAATGGGAGGGTTGCCTGCCTTGACCCAGGCCTGGTTGTCACAGGGGCTGTCTGTGTAAGCCTGGCTCCTTTGTCTTTTTCTTTTCTGAATTTGGGCAATGCCAGCCTGTCTGTGACAAGTGTACCCCCAACAGCCAGGGCTTGGCTCATCTGACCCCGGACCCCAGTTAGTTGGGGAGGAGGCCGAGGCTCTGAGATGGGACTGACCGGGGAGGCTGGCCTGCTCCAGGGACGGCGCTTCCTCCGATCTCCAGACTCCCACTCCGCAGGGGAAGCTGCAGCACCCCAACTGTTCACAGCACCGGTGGTCTCCTCGAGCGGCGGTGCTGACTTGGCCTTGATGCGGGCTGCCCAGGAGGACTGCCAACCAGACGGACCTTGCGAAAGGCCCGTTACCTGCCAGTGCTCGGCATCCAAAATAGAATCTCGCGCGGCAAAGCCTTTAATTCCACGTGTCCCAACAGCAGGTCAGTGTAGGGATAACTATGATCTAACTGGTCTCGAGCTCTAATTACGGAGTCAGGATAAAAAATTACAGGCATTGTGTGGGCTTGTTTTAAATATAACGTAATCCATACCGTCCTCTCTCTTATTTGCTAGACTTGAGGTGGAGTCTTTGGTGGTTGGCACAGGTTTTGCCTGACGTGTAGCAGATAAACATGGCCCTTGCCAAGTGGAAAGGACACAGCGGGAGGCCTCCCTGGACCCCTGACGCTCCTGACTGCCCACAGCCCACAGCCCACACGCGTCTGGGCAGTCTCTTTGTTGTTCACATCATCTGCATGTCGTATCTCTCCAACTGGCCGCCCTCTCTCCAGCCTCCCCCGGCCAGTCCACCAAAAACATCTTTGTAAAACACAGCCTGATGCTTCATGGCGCCCCTCTGCCTACAGGGTAAATCCAAACCCAAGTCCCTTCATCTCTTGGCCCCAAACCACCTTTCAGCACCTATTTGGGGACAGCAGCTCTGAGTACATGGGACCTGGGGTGGCCCACATGGGTCACACTCAGGCCTCTCGGCTGATGAGCTGAGTGTGGGTCTGGGCAGGTGACCTTGTCTACGTGCTTCAGCTCCTCCACTGCGACTACAGGCTGTCGTGAGGGTGGAATGAGGTCACACACTCCTATGGTGACCCTAGGCATGCCCCTTTCCCTCACCAAGTCTCCGTTCACCTGGTAAAAGGAATCAATAGTCTAATTGCCTTTCAAATCGGTAAATGTTTTTAAAGTGGTATTTTTGGTGTAGTTGGTTGTGTTGTAAGGTGGGCAAGCATTAGTACAGCCTCTGGGAAACAAAATAGAGATACACACACAAAACATGCTTATATCCTAGGAGTAGGAAAAGTCAAACTGTGGACAAAGATGTATGTTTAAAAGATGTTTGCTTCAATGTGTTTTTATGCTCTCGAAGAACTGAAAATATAAAATGCCCAATATTTAGGTAACAGTAAGTATTGATGGTGTACCCACTCAAAACACACTTATGCACTCATTAGAAGTGTTTATAAAGAACATTTTTATGTTGAAAATGCTTATATTTAAAGTGAATAAAACAGATACAAATTATATGTGTTTTTATGATAATAAAAACATACACGACCACAGGAAAGAAGTTGAGGTGGAAATATAGCAGCAGTTATCTTTGGTGACCTTACAGGGTTATATATTTTCATCTTGTTTTCTGTATTTCCAAATATTTTAGAATAGGCATGCACTACTTTATAATCATTTTTAAAAAAAGATGTGTTAAAAATGGTCTAAATAAAATGAGAAGCTAGAACTCGATGTCTGAGTTTCTAGCTTTTAACAGCCTCCAATTGCAAGGTCCACGGTGTCTGAGAGGTGACAGCGGAGACCGCCTGCCTCAGTGATGAGCAGCAGGTCCAGTGCCCAAAGTCGGCAACTCGCCAGCCACAGGCTCCCACGTGCATCTGTGCAGAGTTCCCACGAGGTCAGCTGCCTTTCTGAAGTCTTCCAGAAATCTCCCCAGGTGCCTAGGAACTTTCAACGCCACTGGAAGTGGGCAGTGCGCCAGCCCGCTCTGTCTCGGCCTCACCATGGAGTGCTGGTGGCCGCGCATCCACTGCATCCACGGGGACAAGTGGGTTCTGCCTGAGAAGGGAGCTCTTTCTGCCACCTCGGGCCCGGGGCTCGGAGCAGGAAGAGAGGCTGAGCTGCGGTCACGGCTGTGGGCCCCGCTGCTATCCACATCAGGACTTTGGGGACCCACATCCCCCACTGCCAGGACAAGCAGGTCCATTTGTTCTGAAGGTGGAGAGCTGGGAACATTTCATTGGAGGGGGTCACTGAGGGACAGCCTGGTCACTCCCACCATTTCTCGGGAGATCAGCCCAGCTGAGGCCACCTGGAGAGATAAAAGGAGTTCTTGAAGAGCCCCCGGAGGAAGAAAGGGGCCCATATGAGTTCGGTGGGGCAGAGAGGCCCTCTAGGCCGGGGGTCTAGCCAGCAGCTTGTCAGGGCCTGTCCAGGACTGCCACGAAGCAGCCACGTGCCTGCCCAGTTAGAAACCAGAGGAAGTCCCCGAATCAGAAGCTGAAAGACCACGGCAGACAGACAGGCTTAGAGAGAGCGAGCAAGATGACACACAGCAAGGGCAGAGGTGGGGAGAGGGACAGGCTGAGGCCCAGTGCGGGCAGGGAGGCCATGCCAGGAGTGAACTCCCAGGAGACCAGCGCCCAGAACACTCGTCCTGGCTGCAATCAGGGAATCGCAATTAGAGGAGCCGGTGTGCCACTTAACGCCTACTAAATTAGCACCCATTAACCAAATGATACCATCTCAGCTGCCAGGCTGTGGTAAAACCAGCTTAAACACACTGCCGTGGCCCTGTAAATTAGCTTGGCCTTTTAGGGAAGAAATTGGGCAATACGGCTCCAGGGCTATTAAAACGCTCATCTCTCATTCTGTGGTAATTCCACTTCTTGGAATGTGTTGCGAGGAAATAATTCAACAGAAAAATGACAGGCTTGTACATCAGAGATGCTGAGCGCAGTGTTATCCGTTATGGTCAATGGGCACTGGGAATGTTGTTTAAAATAGGGAATATGAAGGCTAAATAATAGCATTTAAGGATCCTTATGATATGTGCAAAAAGCAGAAAATAACACTGCCCGTATGAAATTAACAATGACACGAAACAGCCGCCTGGATGCCCGGCAGCCCCACCCTTGCTGGTGACCGGTGGTCCTTGACGCCCGCTGGCCACACAGACACTCCTGTCTTCCCTAGGGGCCTCCCTGCCGCTCCCCGTCTGGAGCTCTCTAACCAAGAGGCCTAACCCACAGACCTCAGACTGGTGGGGAGACAGTCCTGGCCAAGCCTGCCCACCTAGGCAGCTGACGCTGGGGTTCTGGGGCGTCTGGGTGATGTCCGCTGGGTCACCCCAATGTCACACCTCACAGAGCCAAACCAGAACAGACGCGGTGGAGTCGGGTCCTCATTTAAGAAAAGGGATGAGGTGATGTTTCAGCTTTGAAATGCCTTGCTATTTGGGAGCACAGCACTCTGTGTAAGCCAGCTGAAGTCTGGGCTCCCAGCTGGGGCATCCTGGGGTGAAGGCACTTTAGAACAGACTGCAGGCAAAGGAAGGAGTCGTGGGGCTCCCCTCCTGGCCTGCTCCCCAGGAGGCACAGCTGGGATTCTGAACTTGAACCACCAGTTCTCCCTCTTCCCCTCGTTTCTAGTGGCCGTCCCCGCAGTGGCAGTGACTGAGAACTCACTTACTCGAGGGTGAATGACAAGGGAAGAGACCACATAGGGCATGAATGAGCATGTGTCACCAAACAATTCTTATTCAAAGCCTGTCTGGCTCTCCAAACATGCCCTTAATGGTGCTCCAGAGAAACCACGCCCCTGCCTCACAGGGGCTGAGGACGTTCAGTGGCCACGCCTGTGTCCAGACAAGCCGAACCTTGTTCATTCAGTCCATGCACAGGACTGAACACAGAGGCTTCATCATGGTCCCTGCCCTTGACGTGCTTTCAATTTCAGGGAGAGGCAGGAGTAAACGAGGAAGAATAATTCAAGGAGCGATCACGTGGGTGCTGTGAAGAGCTGCAGCATTGGGGAGTGAGAACACCCAGGAAGTGGGCTCAGGATGGGGTGGAGGGCCCAGCCAGGCTCCCGGGGGAGGTAGAAATGGAGCAGGGCCTGGAGAACAGCAGGGTTTTACCTGGAAGAAGGAACATCAGGGGCCAGGGGCAAGTGCAGGAGTCCGCCTCAGCCTCCCCAGCTTCTCACCTGGGGGCCCGCCAACGACCCATCCTGCCCAGACCTCTGAGGAGAGTGCAGTGGTGATTCAAAGGCTGAGGGTCCTGAAACTGACCGTGACCGTTCATTCATTCCTTAGTTTGCTCGTATCACAAACACTTACTGCACACCTGCTCTGTGCTAGGCACTCTTGCAGGTTCTGGGGGGATACAGTGATGAGTCAAGGTCTGTGCCCTTCCAATGGGGAAAATAGACAACAGACAAGTGACAACTAAAATAAATTCACACTGGAGAAATATATAATAAGGGTTAGTGGATAAGAGTGATGAAGGTGGGGGAGGAGAAGGGGGTATTTAATCAGTAAAATCAATATCTGATTTAACACCTAAATGATGTGAAGAGGCAAACATCATTAAAAGAATCTGGGGGAGAGCATTCTAGGGAGCAAACGTAGAAAGTGCAAACACAGGGATAAACTTGGCCTATTTAATGATTAGCATGAAGGCCAGCAAGGTGGAGAAGGCATCAGGGGCTGGTGGGGTGGAGGGACAGGAGACTGGGCCGCAGTGCAGGCGCGTGGGAACCACCGGAGGAGAACATTTCAAGGAGAGGATGGCTCCCAGTTTCAAATGCTACAGAAGGGTCGGCGAGCACGGGGCTGAGAAGAGGCCACTGGAGTTTAAGACTGGGCACAGTAGGAATAGGCCTTGGGAAGGACAGCTTTGGTGCAGCGAGGCTGCAGGGGTAGACAATGACATCAGGTGGGGAAGCTTAAGCAGCAGGGCAGACAGCTCTTGGAGGGAGTCTGGGAGAGAATAAAATAAGATGAAGCATGGCTTAGGGGTAGGGTGGGGTCGGACGGGGAAGAGGGGGTCCAGGCTGGGAACAGGGGGGATGTAGCAGGAGAGGGAGAGGTGCCCCACCGACTTCCCACTTATTTCTTCTCCTTTCCCCGCTCAGACCTCAGGCTTCCTGCGCCCTCCTGCCCAACGGGCATCTCTTCCCCAGTGGTGGCCTGTCCTTGCTCAGGGAGACAGTGCACTACTGCATGGCGGACAGGCAGCCTAGTCCATCCTGGGGCTGGCTCCACGGTTAGGAAAGCTTTCCTTGGAGGTCAGACACAGACGTGGCACAGTGTGGGGACTTCAATGGGGCTGGGCTTTCTGTGTTTGGCTATAGATCTCATAATACGTTTAAGAAAATCTTCCTTCTGCTAAGCCCAAATGCACCTCCTTGTAGCTTTTACCCTTTGATTCTTGTCCTGCTCTTGAGGCTTCCTTCAGACAGCGGAGGGCAGCGGGCCCACCTTGTTTTCCTGTCTTAGGTTTTACCATCCCTACTCTTCTGGGGTCTCCAAGATTTCTCTTGAACACCCTGCAGCCTCACTAGCCTTTAATATAGATACATTACTAGGGGAACAGCTACCCATTCCTCTCCTACCAGCAGACGAGTGGTTAAGAGCCAGCCTGGGTTTGAATCCTGGCTCTGCTCCTCCCTAACAGGTAACCCTGGATAAGACACTTAAGTTCTCTCTGCCCCAAGGTCCGGAGGATGCATAGATTAGAATGTAGTGCTTCCAACAGTGTCCAGGGGGAAGTCAGTGCTCGGTGCATGTTTACTGCTCACAGGTGTCAAAGCTCCTTTAGGAAGTGACTATAAGCACAGGAGTCCCCCTAAATCAGCGGATCTCAGCCTGTGGGTCGCGACCCCTTTGGGGGTCGAACGACCCTTTCACAGGGGTCGCCTAAGACCATCCTGCATATCAGTTATTGACATTACGATTCATAACAGTAGCAACATTACAGTTATGAAGTAGCAACGAAAATAATTTTATGGTTGGGTCACAACATGAGGAACTGTATTAAA
>NW_006285608.1:86013-86443 GCF_000327345.1 Myotis davidii
TCAACCTTCTGGCCCTTTAAATACAGTTCCTCATGTTGTGACCCAACCATAAAATTAGTTTCGTTGCTACTTCATGACTGTAATGTTGCTACTGTTATGAATCGTAACGTAAATATCTGATATGCAGGATGGTCTTAGGCGACCACTGTGAAAGGGTCGTTCGACCGCCAAAGGGGTCGCGACCCACAGATTGAGAACCACTGCACTAGAGGGTAAATAAAACGGTGGTGAAATTACACATTTGAGGGCTAGTTGCATTTCCCCCCCCCAGTACACACTGAATAAATATTCAGTGAAAATAAAATGGTGGTGAAATTACATATTTGAGGGCTAGCTGCATTTCCCCCCCAGTACACACTGAATAAATATTCAGTGACCTACACGGTGCTCTCACTCTGGGCCTCAGCTTTCTCATTAAGGAAAACAAAGA
>NW_006285608.1:86781-91098 GCF_000327345.1 Myotis davidii
TGGTTTTCAAAGGTTTTATTTTAGCATCCGGGCCCTTTTGCAAATGAATTCTCATTATCAGGCAAAAAGCATGCCTGCTCTACAAAGGACAAAGCTCTGATCAGCCTTCTGAAACCAACAGATATGAAGGTGAGTAAAGACATCCAGGACAGTGTCCCCGAGGGATCTGCAAAGACAGAGGTTTTCTGCAGACAAGGGCAGGTTCTCATATCCTCCAGGCCTTGATCATAGCTCAGCTCTAAGGAATTCAAACCTCTTCACAGTGGTGCACAGGAAAGAATAAAGCTCACGGCAAGTCAGAGTACATTCGTACTGAAACGTGTTCACGGAACACCTTTATACTGCAAAAGAAAATACTGCCCTACACTTGGGCTGGGTCAGGGATGTTTTGGGGATGTAATCCACAAAGCTCTTCTTGGGAATCAAATATATTTCTGACAAAATGCTTAAGCCATTTTCTGGTGAATTTTCATGGTAATAAGACCTCTGAGAAATCAGTTACCTATGTGCTCAGCTTGGGGACGGACCCAACGGCCTTTATCTGTCTTTCAATAAATCTAATAATTCTTAACCAGAACTTTTTTCTTATCTAACCATTCTCTTTTCCTATACAATGTCCTTCCCAATAGGTACTTGTTGAATTGACCAGGTAGAAGCCTCTTCCTTTGCCGTGACATTGAAATAAGGTCAGGAAGGTGGAAAGCCCCAGGTGCTTAGCAACAGACAATCAATTGTAGGGTGGGACCTCACCCCCAGGGTGACCTTTCCTCCCCTTGCCTATAGCTGGACCCCCTGACCTTTCCTCCCTAGACATAACATTTAGGCCTCAGTTGGACTCCAGCTCCAGGCCCAGAAAAGCAACAAAACCAGGCTGGCAGGGGGGCGGGCATTGGGGTGACTAGGCTGGCAGGGGGTGGGCAGTTGGGGGTGACCAGGCCAGCAGGGGGTGCAGTTAGGGGCGATCAGGCAGGCAGGCAAGTGAGCAGTTAGGAGCCAGTGGTCCTGGATTGTGAGAGGGATGTCCGACTGCTGGTTTAAGTCCGATCCTGGCAGTTGGACATTCCCCTAGGGGTCCCGGATTGGACAGGGAGCAGGCTGGGCTGAGCGCCCCCCCACCCCACATGAATTTCATGCACCGGGCCTCTAGTAAAATAATAAAAATCAATGGAAAAGTATCCTCAGAGGAGGATACAAAAAAAGTCATTTTATAATGATGAAGGGGCCAATTTACCAAGCAGAAATGATGATGCTAAATGTTTATGCACCTGATAACAGATCTTCCAAATACTAACGAGATGTTTTGGGGGCCTCACGGGAATGACAGTGCTTTGCAGGATTCCATATAAATAGAGTCTCTATTTCTTCTTTTTCTATTTTTAGTATCATCTATTATGCTCACTGTAAATTAAACGTAAGGACACTACACCTACCTTTATATGGTTATCAAAAGGAACCATCCTGGGAGGCAGTGAATAGTGGTTGCAAGTGGATAGCGGTGGCAAGTTATTTTGGCTTCTCTGGATTTCAGATTTTCCATCTGTACCATGAAGGTCAACTGTTTTGGAAAAAAAAAAGTTTAAACAGTGAATTTTTTCCCAGCCTATTAACATGTTGAACCCATATAAGCACGTGGAACCATGGAGGCTGGGTCAACTATCCAGGGCTTGGGCACTGGTACTAGCCATCCTGGGATGGGAGCAATAGCAAGGATGGAGGACCCGGAATCCTAGGAGATCTAAATGAGAACTTGAGCCAAATACCTTGCTGGTCAGGCTCTTAGTTCTTCCCCTGACTTGTGTGACCTGGGGAAAGAGCATTCTATTAACAACAGTCTTTCACTTGAAGCATTTTCAACAACTGACAGCAAATATAGATATGAATTTTGTAAGCTGCCCTCAGCTTATATGTAAATGAACGGATTATGGGGAGAATGACAGGTGCTGACTTGTACTTATTTAATTTTTCCAAGTGACCTGATTGGCAACAACCGAAGGCAAATGACAGCTATTTCCTAGCTCAACAAATCCGAGGGATTAGTAGATGGAGCCATTAGCGGCTTTCTTGGCTGGCAATGGAGGGGACAGTATTGCTCTCTGCTCTTCATTGCACACATGTGCTCAGAATTATATACCAGGTCACAGGTACGACAGCACCTGGGCTCCTTTGAAGCTTCCGAGAGAGGACTCTGTGGGGAGAATGCTGACACACAATATGCGCAGCACACGCTTATTATATGCAGCAGGTACATTAAAACTGTGACAGATAAAAGCTGCTTTAATATACAGGATCATCTTGAGCTGTGGGATCTGATGTGTAAACCAGCATGTATGGCAAATATCTTGTCAACATCTTTTTCTTCATGTCTCTTGTCTTTTTGCTTTGAAACATGGATAAGTGAAATTTGGTGGAAGAAATCTAGGTAACAAGGATAACAAAAAGAAAGAAGGTACCATAGTTCTGTATCCTCCCAGGTGAATCAATCATCTAGAAACCTAGCGTTTGGCTTTTTCACAGAAACCTTCCAACCAGTCTTACAGGTACTACTAAGAAGGGGGAATCAAAGCAGTTAACACAGTAAAGTCTAGAAGGAGATACTCCAGGTTGCTGACACTATTTCCAAAGGACGAAAATGGAAAGGGATGATGACAAATTATTAAATTTTCTTTACACATCTTTGAATTATGTCATCTGTTACATTAAGCACATATCACTTCTGTAAAATACATTAATAAAGAACATTGATACGGAAAGCAACTACCTTATTCATTTAAAACACACACACACAAAAACACTGATCAAGAGAGTGTTTGTACATAATGTACATGGTCTGTCATAGTTACAAGAAGCAGTAAGCTCACCAAAGACTAAAATGCCAAAGTCTAATTATTAGGTTACAGCAGATGTTTTTTGAGGCAGGAGCATGAGGGGAGCCTCTGGGTTTGTAACTTTCCTCTTGCCTGAGCCCCTATTCTACTGGGCAGCCCAGTGCCCTCCCCTGTAATTAAATGAAGTCATGTGGGTGATGACTTAGCACAGTGTCTGGAACCAGCTAGTACTCTACCTCACAAAAAGGTCCCACAGAATCAAGGTCACTTACCTCCTGTTAGATGGGATCAGCTTTCCTCCCAGGGTAAATATCACATAAATTACTGAAGCAGAGATGTATGGTCTCCTCAAAGGGCAACATATCCCTCTCCTCTGAGAGCTCCTGCCTGAGATGTGACATAGGTCACTACCTCTAAACCTCTCCCACAGCATAATCCTATGATTAGTGGGGTGCTTCCTCAATGGATCATGCTTTAGAATTGTCAGGGTTTTACAACCTTGGTCCTATAGAGATTTCGGACCCAGTGTTTCTTTGTTGTCAGGGGCTGGGTAGGGGGTAACCTGTGTTTTGTAGGATGTTTGGTGGCATACAACATACCAAACTGCTCAAGCCAAAACTTTACCCACTAGATGCCAGCAGTATCCAGCCCTCCCAGTTGTGACAAAAATATCTCCAGACATTGCTAAGTGTCCACTAAGGGGCAAAACTGTCCCCAGTTCAGAACCACTGTCATAGATCAATTTCGTTGTTCTTCAGTTATCCCATAAGAACCTGGGGCTAGGACTACACATTAATGTCCATGTGCCCCACCTCCACCACCAAAAACCCCCACAAAACTTGAACGTTTAAACTTTAAGACCCGTGAAAATCAAGTTTCCTGAAGCATTTATCTAACATTTTAGTGCAAATGTTCTCACTTATGGGTGGCTGCCAAAGGACAATAGGCAAGGAAAAATTAGGTAGGTCAAGCCAGGCCCTGTGGGGATGAGAGGGAGGGATGAGGTGTTCAGTTTTCCCTGATGAACAAGATCTCAAATTCACTCGGGCAGCATAAAATGAGTGAGACAGGCTGGCAGAAGATAGCTGCTTAGTCGTATGGCTTTAAATACCATCTATGTACTGATGACCCCACATTTTATATTTCTTGGTTGTTGTTAATCCTCATCTGCCCTTGACCAGAAATTGAACCCGTGATTCCCCAGAGCTCCGGCCAACACTCCAACCACTGGGCCACACCAGCCTTGGCCCACATTTTATATTTCCAATCCTCACCTCCCTCACAGTAGCCAGCTTCTTGCATTCCACTGCCACTCAACGTCTCCCTTTGGGTCTTATACAGGAATCTCAAACTCAGCATGGCCAAAACGGAACTGATTTTCCCTCCTAAACCTGGTCCTCCTCCGGTATTTCTCATAAATGGCCAGACCACCGTACAACAAATGGCTCAAGCCCAAACTGAAGTCATCCTTGATTCTTCTATTCCTCTTTCC
>NW_006285608.1:91977-95074 GCF_000327345.1 Myotis davidii
ATAGAAATTTTTTGATATTTGCAACCATAGTAAAACAAAGACTTATATTTTTGATATTTATTTTATATATTTAAATGCCATTTAAAAAAGAAAAATCAACCAAAAAAATGAACTCGCGTGTCACCTCTGACACGCGTGTCATAGGTTTGCCATCACTGCTCTAGCTCCACTCCTGCCACCCTAATATGAGCCACTATCATATCTTACTAAACCACCGCATTAGCTTCCTAACTAGTTCTTGTTTTCTTGCTTGTCCCCTACATCAGGTTTTCTCAATATCACACCATTGATATATTGGGCTAAGTAATTCTTTGTTTGGTGTATATAGTGGGGAGGGGCTGTCTCATGAACTGTAGGATGTTTAGCAGCATCCCTTGCCTCCAACCACCAGATGCCAGTAGCAAAACTCTCCCCCATCCCCTGCCCAAACTGTGACAAACAAAAATGTCTTTAGACATTGTGAGGGGACAGAACCACCCCCCCAGCTGAGAACCACGGTCCTGCATCCTACACACAGAAGGCAGGATATTTTAAAAATATAAATTGCATCATGTCACTCTTGGGCTGAAAACCCTCCAACGTCTCTCCACTGACCTTACAGTAAAACCCCTCCTTGCCTGGCTTACAAGACCTCTATGAACTGGTTCCTGCCTACTTCTCTAACATCCTCTCTTCCCTACCATGACTCTCCCTAGTTAAACTCCAGCCACATGGGTTTTTCTGGTCCTTAAACATTCCAAGCTTGCACCCATCCACTCTTTGCACTTGCTGTTCCCTCTGCCTAGAATACACCCTTTCCAGATCTTTGCATGGCTCACTGTTCTTGCACAGAAATCTCAGCTCCAATGGTGCTTAGTCAGCGAGGCCATCCCTGACCATCCTATCTGAAGAGCCCACTGACCTCCATTCTCTACCACATTGCTGGTTCACTTCCTCCATGGTGCTACTCACAACAGGGAACTGTCCTGTTCTCCTGGAGAGCCAGGCCCTGTCTATCTGGCCCTCTGCTATAGCTCTAGTGCTAGAATACCATCCGGGATAGAGTAGGTACTCAAAATGTCCGCCCCTCCACCTCCTCATATCTCAGGTCAAGTTTCCGTTCTAAGATTATCCTCTGCACACATCCCAACGAAGGATCGAACTGGCAACCTGGGCATGTGCCCTGACTGGGGATCGAACCAGAGACCCTTTGATGCTCAACCCACTGAGTCACACCAGCCAAGGCTCTAAGACAGCGGTTCTCAACTTGTGGGTCGCGTGAAAATACATCCTGCATATCAGATATGTATATTATGATTTATAACAGTAGCAAAATGTTTAATCCCATTAACATTTTAACGCAGTATTCATATAGGGGAAGACACAGTTATTACCACGTACCCCAGTGGTCACCGTCAAAATCTCTACATAGTGGCTCACAAGTGGTAAATGTCCGTTCCCAGTTATGAAGTGGCAACGGAAACAATTTTATGGTTGGGGGTCGCCACAACATAAGGAACTGTATTAAAGGGTCGTGACATTAGGAAGGTTGAGAACCACTGCTCTAAGATACTTCTTTTTTTTAAATAAAATATCTCACTTTGTTAATTTTAATTTAATTGGCTTCAGAAAGGGAGGGAGAGGGAGAGATAGAAACAATTCTTTTTTTTTTTAAAGAAAATCTTACTTTGTTAATTTTAATTTAATTGGCTTCTGAAAGGGAGGGAGAGGGAGAGATAGAAACATCAATGAGAGAGAATCATTGATCAGCTGCCTCCTGCACGCCCCCTACTGGAGATCGAGCCTGCAACCCACGCATGTGCTCCTGGACTGGAATCCAACCCAGGATCCACCCGTCTACAGGCCAATGCTTTAGCCATTGAGCCAGACCAGCTAGGGCTCTAAGATTATTCTTGATAGGTGACCTTCATTTCTAACTATACTAGAACTATGTTAAAAAGTACAGCTGGGGTTACCATGTACAGGGCTTAATACAAAAAAACAAACCCAAAACCTGCTTATTTTGAAACAAACAAAGGCCAATTACCGAATGAGTGAAAGCCTGTTCCACGCCCCTCGGGTTTTTAGCAGGCATATAATCATCCTACTGGCATCATTTCTGGGTGCATCCTGTCCCTAGGCAGTGAAGGGACTATGAATCTCAAACTCACCTGGTTCAGAGGTTCAAACAGCCTCTTATCCATCAACTCAATTTATACAGGAGAATGGGCCTGGACACTTGTGCTGGCTTCCAGTTAAAACAATTGTCTGGGTCAAAGACAGGAAGGTCCAAGGTGCAGCGTGGGCAATAAATGTTGGCTGAGTCTGGAAACTGCAGATTGGCCTTTCTCGGGCTGATGTACAGGCGGTTGCTCTGATCGGTCCACCTGGCTGCTTGGTGGCTGCAAACTGGAGGCAATGTGGTCCTGGCCGAGGGCCATGGCCCTTCCGTGGCCTTTGGGAAGTGTTTCATCGGGACATTTTTACATTCTGGCTGGCTGCCGTCTTGTCCCTCCGGGGAGGGCTCTCCACGCGGTGCAGAGACGTCTCCACGCGCAAGGACGAGGCCCTGACGTGACGGGAGGACGTTTCTGTGCGCTGCGAGGAGGTTTCCACGTGCTGGGAGGACACCTCGAGGATGCGAGGAAGCCGCTTCCCAGAGGGGACCTGGGAGGTCTCCACCTGCCGGGAAGACGTGTGCACCCGCCGGGAGGAGGTTTCCACGCGGTGGGACGAGGTCTCCAAGCGGACTGTCGATGTCTCCTTGTAGCGGGTGGTTTCCACCAGGGGCGAAGCGGTCTTTCCCCGAAGGGGTGAGGCCATTCTACGGGTGGAAAGGGGGTGGGAGGCCACGAGACCTCGGGAGGCCCCACAGCCTAACACTCCCCGAGAGTCTCGCCCCTGGGTTACATCACAAGGGAAGGGATGATGTCACAATGGCGTGTCACGTCACCGCAGGCACAAGGGTGGACGAGAGTGCCCAACACCATGGCATGCAGGCACCGGGTTCTGTCGGGCTTTTCTCTCCCTTGCAAATACCGGGCCCTGCCCCGCGGCGCTCCGTGGGCCCGCCACCGCGCCCTCGCCTTTAGGGGGTCCGCGCACGCGTGTCAGAGGC
>NW_006285608.1:95150-104222 GCF_000327345.1 Myotis davidii
TGCCCCGCGACAGGAAGGCGGAGCCGCGGCTTCCGGAACCTCCTCCTCCACTCCTGGCGGTGGCTGTGTGGGGCTGGAGGCAGCTGAGCTTTTTAGCCGGTGATGGCCGCGGCTGTCGCTATGGAGACAGGTCAGTAGCGCTCGGAGCCGCGAGTCTCCGCGGACAGACGGGTCCCGGGCCGGGACACCTGCTCCAGCTCCGGGGACGCCGTGCAGGGCTCATCTCCGCGGGGTGACAGTGCGGACCTGGGGGCGCGAGGGCTCTTGTCGCGGCTGGAAAAGCTAAGGGAGTTTGGCCTTTCCAGAGGCTGATTTAAATGTTCGCAGGCCTTTTTCCTCACTTGCTGGTCAAACACCCACCCCGTGGGCTTCCTGGCATGGGCGAGACTAACCCAGAGGAGTTCGATTTGTTTTCTGCGTCTCAGATGAATTGTCTAAGTTTGAAATATCGCGGACACACTTGTGAATTTTTCTGCCACTGACGCTTCTCACATACCCACGCGCTCCCTGGTCTTGCACACGTTCCGTCTCTTTTTCAGCTTGAATTCTAAACTTTCTTTTCGGATTGACTTAGCATTCGCTTAGCTTTTGTTAATTTAATCCCATTAACATTTTAACGCAGTATTCACATAGGGGAAGGCACAGCTATTACCAACCACGTACCCCAGTGGTCACCGTCAAAATCTCTACATGGTGGCTCACAAGTGGTAAATGTCCTGCCCCCTGTGTGTTCCTGTTTTCTTTGATAACTTTAAACTTTAGAGAAATAATCACTTTAATCAGGGCTTTTCTTTTCTTACCCTTGTGAAGGTTTATCCCCTCTTAGAAAAACAATCACCACCTGCCCTTCATGTAGAAATACGTATCAGCATTAGTCGGGTTTCTTTACTGCTGTTTTCTTTCTACAAGTTAACATTATATAAAGTGACCTTTATTTTGGGTGATTTTCGTTATCTTCTCTCCTAGATGATGCTGGAAATCGACTTCGGTTTCAGTTGGAGTTGGAATTTGTGCAGTGTTTAGCTAACCCAAATTATCTTAATTGTAAGTTGTCGAGCACCTCATTGAATGAATGGGATTTCTGACAGATGAGTTGCAATTCATTAGTGTCTGCTTTTATACATTCTCAATTGAACGGAATTATTGCTGCACTTACAATGGTGTATATACTATATATAATTGAGCAAACTGGGACTTGTTTTATGAATTCAGTGTGTGTTGGTGGTGGGGATGTTATGTGTGTAAATTCTTTGTTAGAAGTCACAAATCAGTGGTTCAAGGATTGGTTTGCTCTACAGATGCATTTTTTTTTTTTATGCCTTTCAGTTCTTGCCCAAAGAGGTTACTTCAAAGACAAAGCTTTTGTTAATTATCTTAAGTACTTGCTTTACTGGAAAGAACCAGAATATGCCAAGTATCTAAAGTAAGTTTAATTTTAATAGTCCTACATATGTATATACTTGATTATACTCGAAAACACTGATATTTAATAGACTTCTTAGTTTTACCCATCTCTCCACTTTTAGTTGCCACCACCTTACAAGACACACTTATCTCTGATGAATTGGAGTGATCTGCCTACTGGTTATCTTTGCTTCCACTCTTACCTTTTTTTCTCCATCCCACCCTCTCACCCCCAGCCAAACAAAGCAAAAACAATTCTTTGTGCAGAAGCCAAATTGACCTCTGAAAAATGTAAATCACAACATGTTACTTTCTTGCTTAGAATCTTTCAATGGCTTCCCAATGCATCCAGAATAAAATTCAGTCTCTTGAGCTGAAGTTCTGTATGATCTGCCTCTGTCTTATCTGACCTTATCTTGTACTACTCACCCCATCTCACTGGTTTTCTGACCCCCAGGAACTCACATTCTATAAATGCAGGAACATAGCTATAGGCTAAAGTTTAAGAATGTAGAAAGGGGTACTTGTAAGGACAGTTTTCTGGAGGAGGTAACCTTACCAGAGCCTTAATAGCTACTGGTTTAGGGCCTCCTACGTGCTGTACTGTACCCATTTTAAAAATAAATGAACACCCCCCCCCACACACACACATAATTTAGGTTGTACAAAAGATGTCATTTTAATGGTTACTAAATTGCAAAAAGCATATTATAATCACAAGCATTCCTTTTTACTGGTAAAAAGTAAACTTTGAATTCACACTTCTTTGTCTTAACTAGGCAGTAAAAAAGCAATAATGAAACTTTTTGTTTTTTTCTAAGCAAAGTTTGAGAGGAAAATGTTTCAATCTTGAACTTTTTATCCAAGTCACTTTTCTGAGCTATGTCTAATGCAGTGGTTCCCAACCTTCTTTTGGCCATGCCCCACCAAAGCATCTCTAAAATCCTAATGCTGTCCACTCCCCCCCCATATAATTCTTACTATTCAAAAAGTGAACTTCTATGGAGGAAGCCTAAAGACCATTAAGTCTAGATAAGCTTCCAAAGAACATGGCGTCCATGAAAGAGAAAAATAAAAGGATAAAAGGACAGTTGAATACTGAGGAAGAAATCACTAAGAAATTGTTAAAAAAAATAATGTGAAGTGATATGAAAAAATAGCAAATAGTTTCAAAACATATACTAGAGAACTGAAATGCATAAATACGTCACAATATATATTTATATACTGTGAGGCCCCTAGAACCATAAGAAATGCAAAAAATTCACTGTTACTAACTCCATTCTTGAATTGTTCCCCTTAATCAAAGGGGCATGTGCTCCATGTTGGGAACCACTGGTCTAATAGTTGATTCACGAAGCTGCCTGCAGGATCCTCTGTACCCTTCCTGGCTCTTTATAAACAACCACTTATTCATTTAATAATTCACAGAAAATTTTTTATTAGATATGAACATGTATGTATGTATGTAGATTAGAGACTCAGTGATGGACACTGATTAGACACCACAAGTTTAATTTCACTCACCACACTGCTGAGATGGTCATCTAAACTATGGCTCGAGGTTCCCCGTGAGCACTGCAGGAGTATACTGTTGCCCAAATGTGTCATTTCTACCGCTTGTCCAGTTTTGGCTCTGTGTACTCCCTATATGATTTACTTTTAAAAAATATATATTTTTATTTCAGAGAGGAAGGGAGAGGGAGAGAGAGAGAAACATCAATGATGAGAGAGAATCCTGCACTACCCCTACTGGGGACTGAGCCTGCAACCCCGGTATGTGCCCTTGACCAGAATCGAACACGGGACCCTTCAGTCCACAGGCTGATGCTCTATCCACTGAGCCAAAACTGGCGAGGGCTGACTTAGTGTTTTTTAATTTACTCATTTAAACTTTATCTCTTTTCTATTTGAAATAATTTTACTTACAAAACAGCTTGGAAAAATAGTAAAGAGCATCCCTAAATATTCTTCACCCATATATTCTAAATATTAAAAATCTTATGTAACCACAGTACAATGATCAAAATTAGAACATTAACAATATACTATCTAACCTTACCTAATCTACAGACTTCAGATCTCACAGGCTGTGTTACTAATGCCCTATGTCTGGTACAGTATCCAGTGTAGGCTCATATGTTGCATTTTGTCATCTCTTAGTCTCCTTCCACCTGAGTTCGTCAGTCTTTTTTTCCCTCCATGACTGTGACACAGAAGTCAATTTACCTGCCACTGATGATGTTAATTTTGATCACTCGGTTGAGGTGGTAGCTGCCAGTTTTCTCCATACCAAGTTACTATTTTTTCTTTTTAATATGTTGTGAGGAAATACTTTGAAACTATGTTTCATACTTTTACCCACTAATTAGCTATTGAAGATACTTGCCTCAAAGAATTTTTACTGTGGTGGTTTTCTAATTCCAATTCCGTCATTCTTTCTACATTTACTAAGACTAATTCAGTTGTAAGGAACTTCCCTTGTTCCCAATTTATTCATTCATTTTTATAAGTTACATCACTATGGACTCTTGGCATCTTAATTTTTATCTTGTGGATTATTATTATGTATGTCCTTGCTCTAGTGATTCCAGCTATGGCCACGGGGAGCCCCTTCAGATGGTCTCTGGAGTACTTCTGACATAATTTTTGAGCACTTTTCTTTGGCTCTACACACTATCCCAGGCTCATCTTGTATTTTCCTTGCCTTAGCCCGGAATCAGCCATTTCTCCAAGGAACTCTGGAAAATGCTATTTAAAACCCACAAGTTGGGCACTAAACTGTGCTTGTTAGTACCACCGTCATTGTTCCTACGCCTTGCAGCACACAAACTGAGAACACGTATCTGTGTCTGGCTCTATGTTTCTGTCTAAAAAGTCATGAGTTCATACTGCTGTTTTCAGTTCCTGCTCAAAAATAGGGTTCATTCTTGCCTTCTCCCTTTCCTCATGTTTCTTTTTATGAGAGCCAGAAATTTGACTCTTTCTCCACAGTACATTTACTTAGGTCTTTGCTCAGTCTTAGAGTATATATAATTTCAGAATTCCATATCCCCATGGAAAACTAGAGTATAATATTTGTGCAGTTCTTTCTGAAATTGACTCTTTTTATCATTATTGATGGAAAGCCAGTAGTTATCAATTAAACACATAATTACTAAAAATTAAGTGTTCCTACTCCTCACTTTAGAAACCACCAGAGTAGATGAACTCGATTTGCCCCCAAATGTTGACTCTGCTTACCAGTTATTGTGTGATCTTGGGCAAGTTACTTAATCTTTCTGATCTTAAGTTTTCTCACTTGTGAAAATTTTGCTTAATTCTCGCTTTTGATCACTAGTTTCTTTGAGCAAGAAAAAAAAAGAACTATGCTACCAAAGTGTTCTAAGTTAATGTTACAGAAATTGTGGCTGCAAGATCATTTGTACATGAGTAACTGAATTAGAGCTTGGAGTTATTGACTTAAATTATGCCAATCATTAATTGATAAACTTAAACCCAGGTACCCTCAGTGTTTACACATGTTAGAACTACTCCAGTACGAACACTTCCGCAAGGAGCTGGTGAATGCTCAGTGTGCGAAATTTATTGATGAGCAGCAAATTCTGCACTGGCAGCACTATTCCCGGAAGCGGATGCGCCTTCAGCAAGCCCTGGCAGAACAGCAACAGCAAAATAACACCTCAGGAAAATGAAAAGCTGGATCCAGACCAGGCTCCTAAGACTGTATATGTTGCTTCTGTACAGTGAAGACCAAAAAAAAAAGACTCAACTTACCTACTTTCTTGTGCTAGCACTGAGTACCTTTGGTGTGCTATTTAATCCAACTAACTTTTCATTGTCAGTAGATTATTTCTGTTAAGCCAAAACTGTTCTTCGATTTTCCTCTGGATTTGTAAATTTTTATTAGTATTTAACACACTCAACTAAGGACAGAAACATTTGGTGCTTTAGACCAGTTTAAGGAGGCAGTGAGGATGGGGTAGAGGGAGGGCCGCCAAACATCCTGAACTCAGCCAGGCCCTGTTCCTGATATACAGTGGGGGCTGGGGCAAGTCCATCTTCTGGAACCTTACTGTCCCTCAGGTCAGCTACCCCACCCTTCTTATCTACGTAGTAGTCATTGACTATTCCTTATCCACATAAGAAATAGAGTCAATGACCTCTTTAAATCCCAGAGCAGGAACGGCATAAGGTTTTTACGTTCTGCAAGAGAAGAGGACATACCCGTCTCACTACTTGCTTTGCAAAGAGCTTTAATGGAAGAATCATTGCTATGTCGCTGACCTAGTGATGGCAGGGAGATGGATAGTTAACTAATTGGACTCTTGACCTTAGACTAGAACAAAGATGAGGAATTTCAAATACTTGTGCTCATGTGGCAAAGCTAACGTTTATTTGGCAGACACCACAAACCAGGCACCGTGTTAGTGCTTAGCTGCATTTTCATGTCAGTCTTAGAACAGTCTTTGTTCAAAAGGGGGAGACTGAGGCTTAGACAGTTTACGTAACTTGCCTATGGTTACACTGCTAGTAAGTGGTAATCCGAGTGTGCCTGAGTCAGGTGGAATCCTTCCTCCCGCTTGGCTGTATCGGCTCTGGCCTCTGCTCCCTGCCTCATCCCAAGTAGTGAGGTACGTTCAGACTGTGAAACAAAGCTGCCTGTATGAAGTGGGGCTGGATTAGATGTGCTGTGCTGTGGTTAGCTTAAGTTCTGCATTCTAAAGCCCAAAAGGCGTTTTAGGAAAAATAGTTCTTTGTAAATTCATGGAATTTAAATTAAAAGATCCTAAAATTCATTCAAAGATTTGGAAGCAAATTCACTATTAGGGGCTTTCAGATATTCCTATTATCTCCAATAACACATTCCTTTGTGCTATTACTACCACTCCTGAAGACTTATTTTACCTATATCTTAAAGATATCCATATATTACAAACAAACAGGGTTCATGAGCATTTGTATAGCACTCCAATGTTTAGACATGCCATTTTTAAAAATCATCATTTATTTATCCTAACATGAATTCAAAGCAAGCATGCAATTTCTTTTATACTAGAATAAATCAGGAAATCAAGACACAACTGTCATAATCAAATCTTAATCTTCAGTGAACAACATCTCCACGAGGTTGGCCTGAAGACATTCAGATTCCACCAGTTTCTGAGGCTGTAAGAGAAGAACATTCAAATCATAACCCACAGCTACAAAAATGTTATTAGGAGGGAACAGAGTTGTTCAGCCTTGAATGACACAAATATTTAAACAGAAAGTACGCCATTCAGAAACTATTAACTAGTTGTAACAAGTTTTATGAAACACTTAAGATATTTGCTCTAAGTTCAGTCATTAAAATACATGGCTCAAAACTTAGACTAAAACAGGAGACAGCAAGTCCAGTGCCACCCCTTTGCCCTCTACTCTTTAGTTTAGAATCCCAGGGCTATGACTAGAAGTTCCTTCTCAACCAGAATTATGGGTTAACTGGCAAGCAGCCATTGATGCCAGTGTTTAAGAAACCATGTGTAAATCAACTTTCTTGAGCAGTGCTTATAGAATTTTAAATTAATAACTTTTAAAAAGCATAAAAAGATGTAATACTTAGCTATTTACATTACTAACAGTTTATTGGGATTGTCCATAGGGGATGGACAGATGCACTCTGAACAGCACTGTGATGTTTGGATGAAATGTCAAGACCTCTCAATATGTGAATCCAGAATGAGTTAAAAGAGGGGTGACAGGGTGAACGGTAACCCCAACATAGTTGAAGAAAGATACTCACTGTCCCATATTTAAGGAGTGTAGGCACTGCGGTTATCTTCAGGTTTGTTCTGAAGTCATTATTTGGGTCTTTCCAACTATTTTGAAAAGAAAAAGTGATCAAAACATTTTACTATGTTTCTTATATTTTGTTTAATATTTGATATATTCCTACATTTAGTTTTTTAGTAATCACTTTGTTGTAAACTTTTAAAAAACCTTAAGAACTGTGACTTACCTATTCCCCTGTGTAAGTTTCCTTTAAAGTGTGATTAAGATATGTATGTAAAGACAGTTAAGTTCTGAACTAACACCAGACTAAATTTATTGAATTATCCTTCCAATACAAGCAGCTGAACATTCAGAATTTTGATCTGTATTTATATCTTCTAATTGCTTGACTCATCCACTGTACCTTAGACATAGAACCTGAGTCCGGGCCCTTCCAACCTGTTGGGCAGAGTGCAGTGCATGTCTGGGGGAGAGAGTATATATTGCCACTTACTAAGGTTTTTCTCCTACTTGGCAGTAGATGAACACACATGCTTCACTAATATGCTTCAGCCCTTCTCGTACGACTGGTTCAGCTTAAAAAAAAAGTTGATATAAAATAATCACATCAACTCTACAACCAGGCCCTGATAAACAGCATCCCTCTCCCCTCCCCTCATGTTGCTAACAACTCAGACCTAACCTGCAGTTAACTGAGGTTAACAGAAGGCAGGTGTTCTCTGATTTGAAAGCCACCTTAAGGGTAACTACGTCCCAGTCCCGACGCCCAGAAGAATGAAAGGCATATTTGCTGACCTATGCAAAGGACATCAACTCCCGTCCTCACCAAGACGCTAATCATACTGAGGAAGTGGAAAATTGGAAAGGACTAGATGTCAAGATGATATGGGTCGAATGGTAGAAGGCACTCTTGGGGCGGGGGCGCACTTAACGGGAGAGAAGGGAACAAGTGGGACAAGGAGGCAAAATGCCAGCTTAGAAAGCCCTGCGGATCTCCAGGAGTAAGACTCCTTCCTCTGCCATGAACTCCGCTCTCCGGCTAGAACCTCGGCCTTGCCTTCCTCCACTCCCTTTGGGCAGCAGCCCCGAACCCCGGCCTCACCCAGCACGCAGTCGGGGCACCAGCTTTTCCCTTCGGCGTCCTTAGAACCGGTAAAGTAGGCGAAAATGGTCTTGCCTTTGTGCTGCTCCACAGCCCGGGTGAAGTCCTCGAAGCCGGACACACTCACCTCCTCGTAAGGGGCCATGGGGAAAGCGCTCTGGGAACCAAGGATAGTCCGGGAAGGCTTCGGGTGCTGCCCAGAGGCGGGGCCCACGTGGGGCGGGGCGAACCTGCTTCCGGGTGGGCTGAGCACCAGGTGACTGCAGGAACCCAAAAGCATGGGGAGATGGGGGGCTACGGGGGCCTCTGAGGGCCATAACTCATCCGTACCGCCTTTCTGCTCTCGCTTCTCCGATCTTCCCGTTCTGGCTCCATTCCGAAACCCAGGTTTCTTTCCTAATTTGGTCTCGGCTCCAGCCCCCTAGACAATGGCTGCAAAACCTGCTGCCGCGCAGCCCTGGAACCCTTACGTGGCTCTAGAGCTCTAACGGCTCCCAAGCCGCCCTGCGCCTGTTGCCATGGCGACCAGGCGAGCGGCCGGAAACCAGGCCTAATTGAGGTCCCCCCGCCTGCTTCCCAGTATTCGTGCCTCGCCGCCTCAGGCCGGGTGGGCACCCGCGATGTTGGGGGGTCCTGGGGAGCTGCGTTAGGAGTCATGGACCTGGGGGAGAGGAGAGCTTGGCCCAGGGCAGATACTGCTGCTCGTCGCCCCTTTTAACTATTTTCCTGCCTAGGCTTTAGGGTGGGGCCAGGACTGAAGGGAGGGCGAGCGGGGGCGCGGGGGTGGGGGG
>NW_006285608.1:104820-107222 GCF_000327345.1 Myotis davidii
CTGGCCCAGGGGCGGGATGTGAGCGGCCCCCGGGCTGGCGGGGCCTGGGCCAGGCGGTGAGCTTGCCTCCTGAGGGTGTGCCTGGGGCTGTGGCCACAAGTTCGGGGATTGCCCCACTCCTGCTGGGGAGAGGACCAGCCCCTGGGGTGCCTGGGACTGTGGAGGAGATAGGCTACGAGGTTGCCCCAGGCCCGTGGGGAAGAGGACCGGTTATGGGGGTGCCTGGGGTCGCAGGGTGGCCTGAGGCTGTGGAGGTACCCAGAGCTGTGGAGGGAGAGGTAGGCTGTGGGGGTGCTCCGGCTCTGGTGCAGGAGGCAGTCTATGGGGACACCTTGTGGGGGAGGGGCCAGGCTGTGGAGGTGCCCAGAGCTGCAGAGGAAACTCCCTCTGTGGGTGCCCCAGGCATGTGGCAGAGGAGGGGAGCTCTGGAGGAGGTAGGCCCTGGGGGTGTCCCTGACCTGTGGGTCTCCAGGCAGCCTGTAGGGGTGCCTTGTGCTGTGGAAGAGGAAGCTAGATGCGGCGGCGACGCAGGGTTCAGGGAGATGGGACAGGCTGTGTGGGCAGAGACGGGCTCTGCAGGTGACCCAGGGCCGTGGGAAGTAGCCCAGACCACGGAGGTGTCTGGTCCTGAAGAGCAGGAGGCAGACCCCGGGGGTGCGCCAGGCCTCTGGGGTGTAGGACAGGCCATGGGCACACCTCAGGCTTTGGGGCAGGATGCAGGCGGAGGGAGTGTGCTGGGTCTGTGGGGACCAGCCCAGCCTGTGGGTGTGTCCCAGGCTGGGGTGGTGCCAGGAGCCATAGGAGAGCAGACACGTTATGGTGGCATCCCAGGCCTGTGGGCCAGGCAGCAGGCTCTGGGGGTGCCTCTGGCTGAGGCAGTGCCAGGGGTGGTTGGGGAGGAGACGTGCTGTGACGATGTCCCGAGTCTGTGGGAGAGGAGGCCGGCGGTGGGGGAGCAGGGGGCTCTGGTGCTGACAGCATTAGGGGTCCCTGGGTCCGTGGACCAGGAGGCTGGCTACAGGGATGTTGCATGTCTGTGCAGGAGGAGACAGGCCGTGGGCGTGTCTGAGGCGGTGGGGATGCCCAAGCACAGGTGCGCCCCCGCGGGGGTCCCCGCAGCTGTGGGTGCGCCTGGCTCTGGGAGGGTGCCTGCCGCTGTGTGGGTGTCGGGCCCTGCATGTCCGGAAGTCAGCTCTAGAGGGGTCTTGAACCCGTGGGAAGGTGTTCCCACTGCCGGAACGCCCCTGGCTGCTGGGGTCCCTGTGGCTTCGGAGGAGCTGGTGGCTGTGAGAGAGAATGCGGGGTCTGCGGCTTTCCCAAGGCTATGGGGGAGGAGGCCGGTGCCCGGGCTTCCGGGGACTGACAAGGTTGCTGTAGCTCCCGAGGTACCTGGGCTTGTCGGGGAAGAGACTGGCTCTGGGGGTGTCCCCAGATCTTGGGGAAGGAGGCAGAGTGCCAGCGTTCCTGTGGCCGTGGAGGTGCCCGCTGCTCCCAGGGTGCCTTGTCCTCTGGGGGTGGAGACTGGCTCTGGGGGCTTCTCACACTTGCTAGGGAGGAGACAGACTGCGGGGGTACCTGTGCCTGTGGGGTTGCCTGGGCCTGGAGAGGAGGAGACACTCTCTGGGTATCTCTTGGGCTCATCGGGAAGAAGACAGACGGCGGAGATGCCCGTGGCTGCCAGAGTCGCCATGGCTGTGGGAGTGCCCGCAGCTGCTGGCGCTCCTGGGCTGGTGGTGGGTGACACTAGCGCTGGGGATGTCGCTGGTGCGTGGGGAAGGAGACTGGCGACGGAGGGGCCCACTGCTGCCCGGGCTTCGGGACCTGTGGGCAGGGAGACGGGCTCTGAAGGTGTGCCAGGCCTGTGGCGGAGACCCACTACAGTAGTCCCCGAGGCTGTGAGGGTACCTCTGTCTTTGGGGGTGCTTGCAGGTGTAGGAGTTCCCATGGCGGGGCACGTGCCTGCTGCGGTGTGGGTGTCTGGGTCTACAGGAGAAGAAACCACTGCTGCTGGCTCAGGCCTCACCGTGGTGACGAGACAGTCTGCAAGGGGGCCGGGGGCTTCTGGGGCAGAGACAGGAGGTGGGAGTGTCCTGGGGCTGGCAGGGAGGAGCCAGGCAGCTGGGGTGTCTTACACCCATGGGCGCGGGACCAGGTCCTGGAGCTGCCCAGGGTCTGTGGGGGAAGGAACCGACTGGGAGAATATGCCAGGAGCGACTGGGGCCGGGAATGAAGCTGTGGCAGTGTCCTCAGTTTCAAGGGAGGAAATGGGCATTGGCCATTTCAGAGATCACCCACAGCGGAGAGGGAGCAGCCAAACTGGAGGAGTGTCTGGAATGAGAGTGAGGGGGGACAATTTGGGAGAAAATTGTGTGGGGGAGGACAGATTGAGAGGGGCATTCTTG
>NW_006285608.1:107236-111179 GCF_000327345.1 Myotis davidii
TCCTGTAGTAAGAGTAGGGCACAAGTTGAGGGGTCCTGGGACTCTGGGAGGGAACAGTGTGGGGGAGATTTGTCCTGGCTTGTGGATGAAGGCGAAGGATGTAGAGGTGTCTCAGGATGGGGGAGGGGGAATATTGTGTGGAGAAGTCCCACGGTATGTGGGGTAACGCATTGGGAGGTTTCCTGGAGCAATTGGAAAGGGACAGATTGCAAGGAGAAAGGTGTCCCAGGACTTTGTACAGGGGAACAGTTTGGGGGTGTGTGTGTGTGTGTGTGTGTGGCATCACTCGGGGTATCGGGGAACTGTGGACATCGTCTAGTTTTTTCCTGTAGAGAAAGGATCATTAGGCCTTATGCAGCCCGGGGGAAGGTGTTGACCACATAAAAGTTGCAGTCACCCTGGCCCCCAATTCTGCAGACTCCTTCATTGTGCGGCTCCAGCCCCTGAACTGTGGTGATACCAAGCCAGCTGGGATTGCCTTGCCCTTGTACCTCCTCCCATCCTCGTTTTTTATCTTGTCTCTACAGCCTTAGAAATAAGGAATCTTGGACAGCTGCCTTTATGTTCCTTCAGATGTATCTGTCTTTAAGCAAATCCAGTCTACAGATGTTGGGTTTATTCAGAAGCTTACATTAGGGATTTTTTTTTAAACCTGCATTTCCCAGTTAATTTACCATGGGATTCTTTGAGAGAACAAATTCTCCATTTAACAGAAGTCAGTTCATGGAAAATCAGCTTAATTCAACAAATGAGTTAAATTGTCTACTATGCTCAAAGCACTGTATTGTGGGAAATATCAGAGAAGAGCAAGACAAGGCCCTTACCCTCAAGGAACCTTGTCTAGCTGGGAAGATGAGACATATACCTGTGAAATAGGTAAATAACAACGTGAGACAAGTGTGTGACAAGCACGTGACGAGTGCAGGGATAATGCCGTGTCTGTCAGGCGGCCTTCAGAAGAGGCAGAGGCAGTGATCATGAGGAGAGCCCATAACAGCTTAACACTTTAATATCTTGTCTCCACTGTGTGTGCATAGAGGGGGGAGATGGGGAAATGGAAGGTGTGGAGAGGTCATTCAGTGGTTAATGGCAGAACCTGGCATAAATCTAGATATTCTGACCCTGAGGTTTACTTAGAGTCGTTGAGTTGTGTCCTTTTGAGCCACCTCATAGAGCAAGCGGGACTACTTTCTGACTAGTGGTTGGGATTTATTAATGTAGAACATGTGTCCATAAAATGCCCTGCTGGGAAGTGCTTGTTGACCATAGCGGAGCTCTGTTTGTAGTAATATCTTACTAGAGACCCCTGAGATTTGAAATTTGGAATGAAAAGGGCTCAATAGATTGTCATTAAAGTAGTGTCTCCCTATTCTCTTGGGAAGTCTAATTTCAATGCTTTTGTAAATGGAAGAAGCTATCATATACCTATCCTCACATGTCATTCATTGGCTTTCTAGTATGAGGTTGCTATGGGCTACTAGAACATTGTTATAAGAGCATGATGTTGTCTTTCACTTATTCTTTCCCTTTGAAGACTCTTGGTCTGAAAGTAGCTTTCTTTTATTTTAGGCAATGGTTTGGGGAAGAACTGTTGGCTGGTAACTAGGCTTTCACAGTTGTTCTGCACTATCTGACATGATGGGACCAGGCAGACCAGCTTCAACTTGTGTTAATCACGCGTCTAGTGTCCAACTAGATGGGAGGAGTGACCCCTGGAGACTTCAGACCCAGGTAGTTGTGGTTTTCTTCCCCCTTCATATTTTATTATGAAACATTTCAAGCGGAAAAGCTGAAAGAAAAGGGCAAGAACACCTTTTTAATCCTTCTGGCGCCAACAGTTGTAACAATTTGTCCTACCTGTTTTTCTGTCTCACCATCTCTAAAATGGTTGCAGAACCACTTCAGAGTAAGTTGCAGATATGACATTTTGCTTCTAAATATTTTAGAATACTGATCCTAAAAATAAGCTCTTCTACTTAACCATGATACCATTATCAAACCTAAGAAATTGACCAAAAAAATTTCCTAAAATTACCTAAAAACCAGTCTTTATTGAACTTCACCCAGTTGTACCCAAAATGTTTTTACTTCCAACGTTGTGTTACAAAAATCTTCAAATATACAGCAAAGTTGAATTTCACAGTGAACATCAAGATTCTATTACTATTTCATTGTACTTTTCAATTGCATATCTTTCCTTCAGTCCATCCCTCTAGGATCCATTCATTAACCCAACTTATTGTTTGACATGTCAAAGTAAATTTCAGACACCGGTACCCTAACTAATTCAGCATGCATATCATACCTCGTACTAGAATTCATTCTTCACCATTTTTTCTCTTCATGTAAATTTTACATCTGAAATGAATATATTCATTCACATTTGCTGAGTTTGACAGATGTGTACACCAGTGTGACCCATGCCTCTTTCAAGATACGGATCATGTCCACTACCCAGAGGGTTCTCTATGCCCCTTCCTGGTCAGTCCCGCCCTTCCCTCCAGAGGCAACCACTATGCAGATTTTTTTCCACCACTCTTCGTTTGGTCAGTTTTAGAACTTCATATAAAGGGAATCCTGTGCTATGCACTCTTTTGTGGAAGGATTTTTTTCACTGGGTGCAATGTGTTGAAGATTCATCTATGTGTTGCATGTGTCAGTTTGTTCCTTTTTAATGCTGAGTATTCCAGAGCAGGAGGGTGCCAGTTTGTTTATCCAGTCTGCAACTGGTGGTACGTGATGGATTCAGGGTGTAAGAGAGCGGATGATTCTATCATTACAAAATAAAAATGCCTCTTAGCACTAATAAATGTGTAAAATTTTAGAAACTTGGTGTGGACATATACCAACTATACAACATATTATTTTTCTAATGATTGCTTATTTTTATTTTTTTTAAAGAACCAGCTGCAGTTTAATAAGAATGTTCCTACACATTCAAGCAACTTGGCAATCCGGTATTCTTACCCACATGCAATTAAAATAGAAAAACTGAAGCACTCGCACACTGAGTCGGACCACTGTAAAGATTTGGATTTTGGAGATGGTCCTGATCTAAGCAGTTCTGTTTCATTTTCTGTTGTATCAGAAGAGAGACTTAGCTACGCTGTCCACCTTGCCAAGAGAGATATGAAACGAAGACACTTTGAAGAACATGTAAAAAAACATCATCTCACAAGTCAATCCCAAATCTCTCCGAAATGTGGATGCACCAAGCATAAAAAATCTGACCTTGGGGTGGAAAGGAAGGAAATGAAGAATCAAGAAGCTTTTCATTGCCACCAGCCATCCAAAGTAGAAATTTCCAGCTCAGGTGCCAAAGTATACGTATACACATCTCATGCAGGGCAGTCAGATTTGACTATGCCAAATTCGCCACCCACCCATGACCCAGGACTGCGACCTCATGGTAGGACAGGTGACCACAAAAGCCTATGCGAACACAGAAGACTGCTAGAAGTTCAGCGACTCCAAAAAATATTGAGCAATTGTATCCATAAAATCGAAGAAGTAACAAAAGGTGAGGAAAATTGGTGAGGGTGGAATAGTCCATACACGTTCATTCTTTTGGGACCCCCACCCCCATCAAACTCCACTCCCTCCTCCTGTCACTGCAGTGAGCAAGCACTCATGACAGGTGGATTTTGAGTTTGACCAGTGTCTTTTTTCTGAAGAGTTTTTCCTGCCCTCGCCCCTCCCTCCAGCAGAGGCAGGTGACACAGCTCCTTTCCTGAAGCTGCACTTGGTCATCGACTGACCAAGGGCCCAGCCTAGGGGTTATGGTACCTGTTGTCAGAACCTGTGCGCGCCCCCAGCGGGACCGCAGTACACGGGAGCAAAGAATTTTCAGTAACCACCAGAGGCTCACCCCAATGACAGTGATTGGCACCCCGCCTTGGTCTGGCGCCCCCGCTCACCAGTGCCACCATCCTGCCACAGCCCC
>NW_006285608.1:112234-147327 GCF_000327345.1 Myotis davidii
CAAGCAAGCCTCCTGTTTACTTCAACTGCCTGGCTGCCGGCTGCCATCTTGGTTGGCAGTTAATTTGCATATTGCCCTATTAGCCAATGGGAAGCGTGTCAGAGGTACGGTTAATTACCATGTTTGTCTATTATTAGATAGGATATATATATATAGATGTCACCCAAATAAATTCAATAAAAAAAGAAAAAAAGAGAATCATCTGTAAGAGGAACAGTTAAAAACTGTGCCCGAGCCAGTTACCATTGACATCTGTATATATAAAAGCCTAACCGATGGGCTGACCAGCCAGTAGCTATGATGCGCACTGACCACCAGGGGGCAGGCACTCAATGCAGGAGCTGCCGAGTGACAGCAACTTTGCAGAGTGCCCAGTCGCACTCTGGGACCCCTCGGGGGATATCGGACTGCCGGTTTCAGCTCAATCCTGCAGGCAAGGCCAAGGAACCTCACCTGCCAGAGGAACCCCACTTACTCCATAGATGCCGCCCCAGGTGCGGCTGGCCGGGGAGGGACCGTGGGAGATGGCTCCAGGGTGTGTCTGGCCCATCTCACCTAGTCCCCCCACACTGCCACCTTCTAATTTCCTTTCAGTGTGCACGAATCCATGCACTGGGTCTCTAGTATATGAACCCAGTTTCTCCACACTGTGCAGCCCATCTGAGAGAAACAGTTTGGCTTGTAAGCACAGAGACTGTATCTGTGTCTACAACTCTCTGATTTCAAATTTTCAAGTTCTTCAAAAGTACTTTCACTAGTTTGTTTTTTAATGAGTAAATATAAAAAATTTGAATTGATAAAATACACTTAAGAAGCACTGCTTCTCTCTGATGGTTTGATGGAATTTTGCATAAGAATTTGTGTTGTAGACATATTTGAAAACCACTGACTGGAAAGGAATGGGTGAGTTACACATCCCTTAGGTCAGTCTTCTAGAAACACTTTCTTTGAACTAACCTTTAGAAAGTGTGGAGCACAGTGTATGCGAGGCTGTGCTTCCTAACAAATATGTGAAGGCTTCGGACAGTCATATGTTGGAGAAAGAAAGAAATGTTGCAAAACATAAAAATGGGCCAGTCAAGGATTTTTGAAAAAGTAGAAAGCATTATAGATTTTGGCTCAATATAAAGAATTTTAAAATAGTAAAAGGTACCTCACAGTGGAGTAGGCTGTCCAGTGGAGCTTGGTTCAGGGAATCCCTGCTTGGAGGGGAGCTTGACCTTGGCAATGTCATTATGGCCCTTCCATTTCTGTCGGTACATAGGCCCCCTTATTCCTGACTTCTTGGCTGGTGGAAAATGACATTTGCTGTTACTACAGCTTCATTTTTCTTCTTAAAATAGAGATCGTCAACTTTATTATCTCTGAGTAATTGAAATTTTCTAAAGTTTTTATGTTTGGTTTGTAATCCACTTTGGGGCGGTGGGATATTTTCAGATAAAATGGAAGAAGCCTTGGATCCAGATGAAGAACAACGCATCCGGGTCAGGAGGCAGGAGCAGGCTGTGCGCTCTGCCCGGATGCTCTACGTCCTCCAGCAGCAGGTGAGGGCAGGGAGGAGTGGGCCCTTCAGCCTGTGTTACCTTCTCAGAGAGTTTGTTTCCCTTTCGTCTCAGGAATATTAGCACCTCAGTTTCCTCCATGAATTCTAACACGTTTGTGAGGCTAAATTTCCTGAACACAGCGACAAATAATCTGTCTTCTCTTTGCCACCTGCCTTTATGTGCATTTGTGTATTATGTGTAAATAGCCAAACTCCTTAAGTAGTGGTTTTTGACTTTTTGGTGTCATAGACTCTTGAGAATCTACTAAAAGCCATGGGTCTTTTCCCCAGAAGGAAATGCTTGTACAGCACATACATGATGAAGTCAAGGGGATTAGTTACCCCAAAACCCTTTGTCTTTAGTTATGAATCCTAATCCCATCTTGTCTCATGTTTATTATATACTAGACTAGAAGCTTAGTAAGTAGTAAATACTTTGATCATCTTTATTGAGTAGTAAAGAGTGAAGACCATCTTAAATATCTTTCAGGACACATTTAATGGCTGATAAATGGGCATTTTTATTGTTTATGGGTAGATTTTAAAAAATATGTGTTTTAACTTTAAGGCCTTACTCATTAATAAGTCTTTAGCTCATTTCTGGTCACTTAAGTCACATGTTGGTCTTATTGCTTGAACCAAAACCTGGACCTTTTTATTTAAAAGAAAATGTGTGAGTTAGATTTTCTTTTGTATTCCTTTTGGATTCTATTTTGGTCCTTACTCTATAATGCTACCATAGAGATTGTTTTAAAACATGAATGCTACCCTGTCAGACCTCTGCTGTAAAGACTCCAGGGCTCTGTATAACAGGACCCACTGAAGACTGTGTCCTGGCCTCCTACCTTTCAGAGTCACCTGCACCTTCCCTCCTTCATGTTTAGTTCCTTTTACACTGGGGACCAAGGGGTGGAAAACCAATTATCTATTTTGGGGGTACATGAATGAAGAGCCTTGTCTCATTTTCAAGTGACTTGAAATAATAATGGTTATATTTGGACAAGACAAGCTGTTTCCTTTTCTATAAAAAAAAAAGATCAGTGGAAAGGTACGAAGTTTTCATTTTTTCCCCCCTTTACAAAACAGGTTAGAGAAATCCAGGAAGAATTGGATAAACTGAGTCCACATAATATAAAACACACTAAGAAGGTATGATGCAACTTAATTATGATTAATACTTATTATTTCTAAATTGGATTTCCAGTGTTTTGTTAGTATCATGTGTGTTCTCTGCATAATACCATTTTCAGTGCTTGTAGAAACCTGTTTCTGAGGGCATTAGCACCTTAAATATTCTGAATTTGTGGTTGTCTTCCAAGGAACAGTTTTTGAAAATAGATTGCTGTTGTTGCTGCTGCTGTAAGAAATGAAGAATAGGGAGAAAAAGACTTTGTCATTAGAAATCTGTAAACGTTACAATTCCCTTTACTATGAAAAAGTTTTCACCTTAGAAATAGTTCAATATAGAAAGAAGGTAGACTGTAAATATTCTTAAGGGTGGGGTTAATGTCAGGAAGTTCTGAATATGGAAATAACTTCTCATATTTCACTTATTGCCAGTCATGGGCAATGTCCAGGCTGGCATCTGCCTATCGAGGAGCCATTCAAGCCTTACAGATGTTTGTCACACAGTTTACTGACCGAGGGGACCACCCAATTCCTGCTCAGTACAGGGAACTGGGCAGTCTCATCCGCCAGCTTTCGCTCTGTTCTGCCAAGGTGGATGCTGACTCTTCCGTTTCTGAAGTGGTGATAGATATCCTGCAACAAATTGAGGTATGAAATTGACTTATTGTTGTTAAAAATGCATTGTTTCTTGGTTGGTTTGTTTTTTAATCTTCACCCAAGGATATGTTGTGTGTTTTTTTTTCATTTTTATTTTTTTTCCCTTTATTGATTAAGGTATTACAGATGTGTCCTTATTCCCCCAGTGTCCCCTCATCCCCCCAATCCTGCCCTCACCCTCACCACCTGTTGTCCACATCCATCACTTATGCTTAAGCCAAGGATATGTTTTTATAGAGAGGAGGGGGGAAAGGAGAAAAGAGAGAGAGAAAGAGAAACATCTATGTGAGAAAGGAGCCTCCCATATGTGCTCTGACCGGGAATTGAACCCAACCCACAACCTTTTGGTGTATGAGATGACACAAAAGTATGTTTTTTTCTAAGCAGGGAAATAATGTTTATCATCTCCAAGTTTCATTGAGGTTTATGCAGAATACCAGACAAAGCTGTTACAACTAGTAAATTAAAGTTTTACTGAGGGCAGTAAAAGGACTTCATTTTTTTTAAAACTAGAAATAGGAACTTTTTCTTTTCTTTTTTAAATATATTGTTACTGATTTCACAGAGGAAGGGAGGGGGAGAGAGGGAGAGAAACGTCAATGATAAGAAAGAATCGTTGATAGGCTGCCTCCTGCACATTTCTACTGGGGATTGAGCCTGCAACCTAGGCATGTGTCCTTGACCAGAATCGAACTCAGGACCCATCAGTCCGCAGGCTGACACTCTATCCACTGAGAAAAACCAGCTAGGATGGGCTTCATTTTTTTTTTTATTGTTTTTATAGTCTAGTCCAGCAGTCGCCAACCTTTCAGACCTCATGGACCACCAGTGGTTGGCAGACCACTGGTTGGCGACCGCTGGTCTAGTCTATTGTATTGTATTTCACTTCTTTGAGAATTGGTGATTTGAATCTAGAACATATAAAAACCCTTAACCGGGTCCATTAATTAAAAAGAATTTTCCATTTTCTGGCTCTGCCATTTAATAAAGAACTTATTAGCATAGAAAAGGAAAACAGTAAAGCAATCTTAAATTGGTGCTTTAATTAGAATATTAGCATGTAATCTAGAGAGATTTGTGGGAAAAGACGTTTTAAGATATTTGGAAGCAGAGCCTCAAGTCTTGTGATATGGCTAGAAACTTCGGGAAATCACAGTTGGCATGTACTAGTAAGGAATGAATAGAGTTCTTTCTTCTTACTGGTCACAGAGACAAGGACAACATGGCCTTAAATCTTGATAGCTCTCCAAAGTTCACAGAGTGCTACCACGTAATTTTGCCATTTTATCTTTACTGCAGTGCTGTGATTTGCAGTATGTCTTGTTTTACAGATAAAATTTTTATAAAAGCTAAGGTTAGATAGATGACACAATTACTTCCCTTGAGAGCTGGGAATCAAATTCCTATCTTCTGATTTCGTGCCACTGTTATTTCCACTAGACCACATATTTTCATCTACAAATCAAAGTTCGACCTGTCTGTCAGTGTGACACAGTGAGCTGTGGGCTGTAGAGGAAAGGCGCTGTAGAGGGGAGGCTCGTGGGCTAATGGCAGACCAGTGTCACCATTAACTAGCGTGGCAGTCTCTAAGGTTCCTCTACCTTTACAAGTCCCTTATCCAGCATATGTTTGTGAACTCATTGGTGATGTTTGGGTAGTTAGAACTCTCTATCAAGAAGGTTATTGTCCAATGCGGACCTTTAGACAGTATATCAAATCATGTGATGTTTTTAAAACTTACCCATAAGAAACATTTATTGGTCACAATTATTTCATTTAGAGGCGAGATCTTTATAACCCTAGAGAAGATCTCAAGAGTTTATCTAGTCACTTTCCCAGATTTTGAGCAAGAGGGCCTTAACATAATGTTTCTTAAATGCAATGTTTCTCTCTCCCACGTTTGAAAGTATTCCATAGTGCACACAGTTTATTCTTGTTGATGTACCATCCCACAGCTTACCTTGTCATTGCCTTACTGTCATCTGAACTAAACCTCCCTGGCTACTTCAATTGTCTTTAATTTGTATTGGCCAGATGGACACCAGGCCCTTACTGCCTGGTCATGAGTGAGGGAGTACTTTGTTTTAGGAGGTGCCTCTGTTAGAAAGGGGGACACAGATCTACCATTGTGGTAATGAGTGACCAGAGCCACTGGACACATAGAGTTTCCTTTAGTTTATGAAAATGTATATGAAGTGTTTGCCTACTTAAAATTATTTGAGTTTATGAGTTTTTTATTGAGAATTAAAATGCTTTAAAAGCATGTAGGTTTATATTCTGAAAACTCTGGTTAGTATTTAAAGTGGTGATGCTTAATTTTAGGACTTGAATGCCTTTAAAAGTATTCATATTGCCCTGGCCAGTTGCTCAATGGTTAGAGTGTTGACCTGCACACCAAAGGGTCACAGGTTCGATTCCTGGTTAAGGGCAGATACCTGGGTTGCAGGTTCGATGCCCTCCTTCGTGGGTTGCATGTGGGAGGCAACCAATCGATGTGTCACTCTCACTCTCTCCTTTTCTTCCCTCCCTTTCACTCTCAATAAAAATGAATGGAAAAAATATCATCAGGTGAGGATTAACAACAAAAAAAGTACTCATATTCTCTGTTTTTTTGCTATGGTTTTAGTGAGCTTCACATGTAAAAGAACATGCAGAATTGCTTTTATTAACTTGATGTCCTAAATAATAAAGTTTTAAAATTAAGTTGAACAGTATTTTCTTAATCATTAGAAATAGCCATTTAATAACACATTTCTCTGGAGTCTTCATTTTCAGTCTTGTGGTTAAAAGTCAGACTTTTTAATCACTAGGAGATAAACAAAGAGAATAATTGACTGTTTCATGGCAGGCTTTGGAATCCCTCTTGGAAAAGAAACTGTCACCAAAAAAGGTGAAGAAAAATTTTACTGAAATTAGCAGCAAATTTCCTGTTGATAGCCCACGGTCCTTAGAGAGATCGCAAAGTACATTGCCAAAGAGTGAGAGGAGACCCTTTGTAACAAAGAAGATATTTCCAAAGGAAACAAGACAACCTTCAGTGGCCAAGAAGGTTCTTGCTGGTAAGTGTCCTAAAGTGTTCATTGCAAGGTATTTTATTCTTTGGAATTGTCTGGACTGTAACATTTGCTACACTGAGGGGAAAGTTAGGATTTAAAACCTAGTCCTCCATAGGTATACTTGAACTAGGCTGGAGACTGGAATAGTCTTCCATAGGGGACCATGGAAAAGTAGAATTCCCTTTTCCTACATATAGCATTTGGGCTACCCAAAGTAAATTCCACAGAACTGGAAGGTAGAGCCCTACTTTAAATTTTCATTTTAACGATGATAGATAGATAGATAGATTCATATACACATGCACATTGGATATATATATATGTATCTTCTTATACATACTAGAGGCCGGGTGCATGACATTTGTGCACTGGAGGCAGGGGTGTTGTGGGGCAGTCCCTTAGCCTGGCCTGCACCCTTTAGCAGTCTGGGAGCCCTTGGGGTTGTCCAACTGATGCGGAGACGGAAGAGGCTCCCGCCACTACCACTGCTCTTGCCAGCAATCAGCCTGGCTTGTGGCTGAGCAGCACTACCCCTGTGGGAGCATACTGACCACCAGGGGGCAGCTCCTGCATTGAGCGTCTGCCCCCTGGTGGTCAGTACACATCATAGCGACCGGTTGTTCTGCCATTCTGTCGATTTGCATATTATCCTTTTATTATATAGGATAAGTATATCTATTTATATAGTAGTAAATTTCTAGGAAGTGGAATTGCTGACTTATGTGGTATGCACAATTAGACATATATTGGCAACTTGTCCTTGAAAATGGGCATACAATTATGTTTTGACTAGCAGTGATCATCAGTATATATTTCCCCATGTCCTTGCCAAGTTCTTTATATAATGAAATTAAATTTTTTCCCAGTCTCTCAGTGGAAAATGGTATCTTACTATTTTATATTGTATCTCCCTGATTCCTAGTGAGGAAGATTATTGTTTCTTTTCATGTCTATTTCCTTTTCTGTGATTTGTCTATTCATATCCTTTGCCATCTTCCTGCTGGGGTCTATGTCTTTTGCTTATGGATGTATAGAAATTCTTTATATAATCAGGATCTTAATCCTTTTATGGTATACATATATTACAGATATTTTCTCTTAGTCACTTGCTTTTACAATTTGCTTATGATGTCTTTTCTGCCACAGAAAATTTTAATATTTCATGAGGCAACTTTTTCTTTTTCAAAATTTTGCTGATGGTGATTTCTCATCTTCAGAGGAATTTAAAATGAGCTTGTCAAGTCCCATGAAAAATGCTGTCAGGATCTGGATTGGTATTACATTGAGTTCATAGATTATTTAGGGGAAAAATGACATCTTTACTATATGAAGTTGGCCCATCAGTTTATCCATGTTCTTTTTCCATCTCTTTAGTTGAATTTTATAATTTTCTGCATACAAGAATTCCTGAATAGGAATACATATGCATGCCTAAATTCCTTGTTAGGTTTATTTCTAGTTATTGTTGCTCTTGTGAATGGGACCTTCTGTTTTATTAATTTTGAAATTGGTTATTGCTCCTTATAGGAGAGCTGTTGGATGTGTACATTGCTCTTATGTCTGGTACTTGGCTGAAATCTTTAATTTGCTGTGATAAGGTATACATTTGAACATTTCTGAAATTGGGATACATTCTTAAATTTGGTGATATGATAATTAATTGGCAATATTTTAGAATTTGCTATTGTGCATAAAATAATGATGTTTATACTTAGTGTTTTAGATTTGATGAAATAAGAGATTTTGTTAGTTAACTCTTTTGTATTTTTCCAGGTAGATGATATCTCCTGCAAATAAAGTTTTGCCTTTTTCTTTACAATTTTTATACCTTTCCTTTTTTCTCTTTCTGCTTTCAGTGGGTTTTAATTCAGTAATAATTCTAATGATAGACATTATTTTGCCCCCCAGATTTAGTGGGAATGCTTCTCCTTTTTTTTACTTTGTAAACTATGTTTAATTTCAGCATGTATCTGTTTATATATGTTCTATTGAATATTATTGCTTATTTGCTATAATCATCAACACAAATTTAAAAAATCAGAATTGCATGGACTGTACTTGCACAATTGATTAATGTTTACACTATGTTAGAGATTAATGGGTAAAAATTATTGTAGCACTTGAATGAACATCATTGTTCTCTGCACTTTTTTCCTTAAGATCCTATTTTGGTGCTTTTTAAAATTTTATTTTTAAATTACAGTTTACATTCAATATTATTTTGTATTTGTTTCAGGTGTACAGCATAGTGGTTAGATAATCATATACTTTACAGAATGTCCCTCTGATATTTCCAGTACCCACATGGCACCATACATAGTTATTAAAATATTATTGACTGTATTCTTTATGCTGTACTTTGCATCCCCTTGACTGTTTTGTCTCTATTCCTTTTTCACTCAGTCCCCCGGCTCCCTCTCTTCTGGCAGCCATCTGTCTGTTGTCTGTATGTATGAGTCTGTTTCAATTTAGTTTGTCCATCTATTTTGTTCACTTATAAGTGAAATCATATGATATTTGTCTTTCTCTGACTGACCTGAAGATTTTATTCTTTTTTATGGCTGAATAATATTCCATTGTAGATATGTACCTCCCCTTTTTACCCACGCATTTACTGATGGGCACTTAGGTTGCTTTCATATCGTGGCTATTGTAAATAACACTACAATGAACATAGGGGTGCATATATTCTTTTGAATTAGTGTTTTGGATTTCTTTGGAAATAAACCTAGAAGAGGAATTGCTGGGTCATAAGGCAGTTTCATTTTTAATTTTTTGATGAACTTCCACACTGGGAGTCTTCCCTTCTCTCGAAGTTTTTGGAATAGTTTGAGAAAGGATAGGTATTAGTTCTTTGAATAATTGGTAAAATTCCCATGTGAAGCTATGGTCTAAGACTTTTGTTTGTTGGCCGATTTTTGATTCCTGCTTTGATTTTGTTGGTTGTAATTGGTCTGTTCAAATTTTCTGTTCTTCTTGACTCAGTTTTGAAAAATTGTATGTTTCTATGAATTTATCCATTTCTTCTATATTGTACAGTTTGTTGGCATGTAATTGTTCATAGTATTTTCTTACAATACTTTGTATTTTTGTGGTGTCAGTTGTTACTTCTCTTTCATTTCTAATTTTACTTATTTGGGTCCTCTCTATTTTTCTTGAGTCTGGTTAAAGGTTTTTCAATCTTGTTTATCTTTTCAAAGAAATAGCTCTTGGTTTTATTGATCTTTCATATTGATATTTTTGGGCTCTATTTTATTTTTGCTATGATCTTTATTGTTTCCTTCCTTCTACTCACTTTGAGCTATTCTTTTTCTAGTTCCTTTAGGTAAAAGTTAGATTATTTGTTTTAGGTTTTTCTTGTTTCTTGAGGTATACCTGTAGTGCAGTGAATTGCCCTCTCAGGACTGCTTTCTCTGTGTCTGATAGATTTGGGTTTTTTTGTTTTCATTTTCATTTGTCTTAGGTATCTTTCGAATCTTCCTTGATCTCATTATTAACCTGTTCATTATTTAGTAACATGTTATTTAGCCTCAGTATGTTTGTGTGTTTTTAAAGGTGTTTTTTTCTTGTAATTGGTTTCTATTCTGATACCCTTGTGTTTGAAGAAAATGCTTGACATGATTTCAATCTTCTTAAATTTATTGAGACTTGTTTTATATATATCTATCCTGGAAAATGCTCCACATACTCTTGAAAAGATTGTATATTCTCCTGCTTTGGGGTGAAAGGCTCTGAAAATATCAATTAAATTCATATGGTCTCCTGAGTCATTTAAGGTCCCTCTTTCCTTGTTGATTTTGTCTGGAAAGATCTACTTACCGATGTCAATGTTTTGTTAACATCCCCTACTATGATTATGTTACTGTCAGTCTCTCCCTTTATGTCCATCGGTATTTGCTTTATATATGTAGGTGCTCCTATGTTAGGTGCATAATGTTTACAAGGGTTATATCCTCTTGTTAGATGGATCCCTTTATCATTATGTAATAGCCTTCTTTGTCTCATTTTTACCCTTTGTTTTAAAATCTGTTTTGTCTGATGTAAGTTTTGCTGTTCCAGATGTTTTTGTTTCCATTTGCATTAAATATCTTTTCCCATCCCTTTACTTTCAGTCTGTGCGTGTCTTGTATTCTGACATGGGTCTCTCGTAGATAGCATATATATGGGTCTTGTTTTCTTACCCATTTAGCTACCCTGTGTTTTTCTAATGGGATATTTAATCCATTTACATCTAAAGTAATTATTGATAGGCACATATTTATTGCCATTTTATTATTTGTAATTATGTTCCTCTTTTTTCTTCTTCTTAAAGAAATCCCTTTAACATTTATTGTAATACTGGTATGGTGGTAATGAACTCCTTCAGTTTTTTCCTGTCTGGGAAGCTCTTAATTTCTTCAATTATAAATGATACCCTGGCTTGGATAGGGTAGTCTTTGTTTTAGGTCTTTGCTTTTTATCACTCTGAATATTTTGTGCCAGTCCCTTCTGACATGAAATGTTTCTTTGAGAAATCAGCTGACAGTTTTCTGGAAGCTCCCTTGTAAGTATCTGTTTTTCTCTTGCTGCTTTTAAGATTTTTTTTCTTTGTCTTTAACCTTTGGCATTTTAATTATGATGTGTCTTGGTGTGGACCTCTTTGGATTCATCTTTTTTGGGATTCTATGTACTTTCTGGACTTGTATGTCTTTTTCTTTCACCAGGTTAAGGAAATGTTCCATCATTATTTCTTCACATAGGTTGTTAATCCCTTGATCTCTCTCTCTCTCTCTCTCTCTCCCTCTCTCTCTCTTCCCCGCCCCCCTCCCCCTCCTTCTGGTAACCCTAGGATGTGAATGGTTTACATTTGGTGTTGTGCCAGAGGCCCCTTAGACTGTCCTCATTCTAAAATTTATTTGTTTTTGCTCCTCTGATTGGGTGTTTTCTGCTCCCTTGTCTTCCAATTTGCTGATTTGATCCTCTGCTTCATCTAACCTACTGTTTATTCCTTCCAGGATATTCTTCATTTCTGACTGGTTCTTTTTTATGGTTTCTATGTCCCTTTTTATGCTTACTGTCTCTTTATTGAGGTTCTCACTGAGTTGATCCATTCTTCCCCTAAATTCCTTGAGCATCCTTATAGCCATTGTTTTGTACTCTGTATCTGGTAGATTGCTTGCCTTTGTTTCATTTGCTGTTTGTTTTCTGGGGATTTTTTTCCTCTTCTTTCATTTGGGGCATGTTTCTTTGTGTCCCCATTTTGTTTCTGTATATTAGGTAGATCTGCTGTGTCTCCCAGTCTTGGTATGGTGGCCTTATGTACTAGATATGCTGTGGGTCTCAGTGTAACCTGATCACCTGAGCTAGGTGGTCCAGGAATGTCCCTTGTGTGAGTTCTGTGAGCCTTCTTGTTGTAATTCAGTCTTGACTGCTGTTGAGATATCTGTGAGTGGGGCTGACCTTCAGGCTTACTCTAAGGGTTGACCCCAGTGACAGTGTACAAGCTGTTGTATGGGGAGGCTGACCCCATGAAATGGAATTTGTCTCAGGGGGTCTGGAGCCTGCTGAAATCTCCTTTGGGTGTGCCCCTTGTGGCAGTAATTGGGTCATGATCTCATGTGGTCTGATGTGGGCCTCTTGGGAGGGACTCTGCTGCAGGTCAATGTCAAACACTGCCTGTGACCAGCCCTGGGCTACCAATTTAGAGCTACAAAGTGATCCACAGTGTGGCTGCTTCTGCTGGGTCTGGGTGCATGAGGGAGAGGCCATGCTGCACACCAAAGCTGTTGTTTTAATTACTGAGTTTTTTCCAGATTTGGATGATTATAAAGAAAACTACTATGATTGTTCTTGTCTCTTAGTACATGTTTGCATGTGTTTCTCTTGGGTATATTCCTATAAATACGATTGTTACATTATTGGTTATATGTTTGCTCAACTGTAGAAGATAAAGATTTTTTTCAAAGTAGTTTCATCATTTTATATTCTAGTCTCCTGTCTTGTCAGCACTTATTAGTTTTTAAAAATTTAGGCGCCTGATTGGTGTGTAAGGCTGTCATTGTGATTTTAATTTACATTTTCTGGATGAGTAACTGTGAGAGTACTTTCTTATATATTTATAGACCATTTATATGTCTTATTTTGTGAAATTCCAGTTCAAGTCTCTTGCCTAATCCTCCCTCTCTTTCCTTCTCTGTCTTTCACTTCCTCTTTTTCTATTCCTTCCCTCCTTTATTTTTTAATGATTTTTAATTCTTTGTAGGAGTGTTCAGCATATGGAACCTTTCTCAGTTATCTGTATTATACATATCTCCTTAGAAATAAGATGTGGCTTGCTGTTAAATTTTGCAGTGGTGTCTTTTGATGAACAGAATTCTTTTTTAAAAAATATATTTTATTGATGTTTTTACAGAGAGGAAGGGAGATAGTTAGAAACATTAATGAGAGAGAAACATCGATCAGCTGCCTCCTGCACACCCCCTACTGGGGATGTGCCCACAACCAAGGTACATGCCCTTGACCGGAATTGAACCTGGAACCTTTCAGTCTGACACTCTATCCACTGAGCCAAACCGGTTTCGGCAAGAGAATTCTTAATTTTACTATAGTCCAATATTGCAATCTTTTCTTGAATTTTTGTTTTTTATATCCTGTTTAAGAAGCTTTTCTCTGTGCCAAATTAAGAAGACATTTTTTTGTTATTTCCTAGAAAAAAGTTTCACTTTCTTCCCAATGGATATCCAATTGTGCTAGCACTATTTGTTTAAAGAATTATTTTTACCCCCAAAGTGGCATATACTGCCACTTTTGTCATAAAATAACTGTCTGCATATGTGTGGGTCAGTTTCTTGGCTCCTTGTTATCTTCCATTGATCTAATATTGTTTTATGCTCCTATACTCTGTCTTAATTATTCTAAGTCTTGATACCCAGTAGAATAGCTTTGCCATCTGTTCTTCCAGAATGTCTTGGCTAATCTTGACCTTTAGTATTTCCATAGAAATTTTAGAATCAGAACTTGTCAATATCCACCAATCCTCCTGTTCCTCTGAAAACAGTAATAAAAAGCAACCTAATGGAATTTTGATGAGGAATTGATATCTTTATAATATTGAATTCCCAATCCACAAACAATGTATATCCCTTCATCTATATATATAAAAGCCTAAGCGACCAGTCTACCATTCAGTCAGTCGACCAGTAGCTATGACGTGCACTAACCACCAGGGGGCAGATGCTCAATGCAGGAGTTGCCCCCTGGTGGTCAGTGTGCTCCCACAGAAGGAGCACCGCTCAGCTGACCAATGGGCGCCAGAGCCAGGCTCATGGCTGGCAAGTGCATCTGCGGCAGCACGAGCCTCTCCCGCGGACACTCCCCTGTGCGCCCCTCCCCCATCCAGACTGGGACCAGGATCGGGACCAGCACTGGGGCTGACCAGGGCTGAGCCCACGGCCGCTTCTCAGTCATGGGTGCGCCAGTATTGCCCTAGGACGGGTGCGGAGACCACAGAGGAGCGGTAGTGAGCTTACCGAGCCCTGGCAGTGGCAGGCACAGTGGGGCTGGGATGAGCAGGAGCAGTGCAGCATGCAGCCTGGGCTCGGGCTGCCTGCCACTTCAGCACTACTACCTCCCTCGGGGGATGTAGGACTGCAGGTCGCTGACCCCCGCAGGCTAGGCCGAGGGACCCCACCGGTGCACAAATCCGTGCACCTGGTTTATTTATATTGTTTTTAAATGCTCTCAGGAATTTATAGTGTGTCTCTGTGTGTGTGTATGTGTGTGTATGGTTTTGTTTAGCATTTATTAGATTTCCTGGTATTGCTATTTTCAATTCGCTTATAGATGATGTCTTTTTTAAATTTTAATTTCTAATGTATATTGCTGATAGACATAGAATTGATTTTATGTATTGCTCTTGTATCTAGCAATATTTCTAAGCTAGCTAATTTATTTTTAATAACTTATCTGTAGATTATTTGTTTTCCAATGTAAGAATTCATATCATCTATGAATAAAAACTATTGGATTATTTCCTCTTTTCCATCTATATTTCTTTTTCTTGTATAATTTTCTGGTTTTATTTACTGATTTTTAAATGACTGATATAAAAGGTATGTTAAAGTCTCTTGATACATGAAACTTTCTTATTTTCTTATATTTTTATTCATTTTTGTTTTGTATATTTTGAAATTGTGCTGTTAGACACATAAGAGTTCCTGGCTGTTAAATCTTTTTAGTGGATTTTATATGTTGTTATTAGTAAATATTTCTCTTTGTCGTCTTTAATGTTATTCACTTTGGATTCTGTTCTTCTTTGTTTCATCTACCTGACTTGTTTGGCATTTACTTAGAATAACATTTTTCATTCCTTTATGTTCCATCTTCCTTTGATGTTTTATTTTAAGAAAGTTGCTTGTAAATTGTTTGTACAGTTCTATATTTAACCTACTTACATTTACTGACTAATGATGCATTTGAACTTTTTTATTTTATTTTATGTTTTTTATTTGTCAAAGCTTCCCCCCCCCTTTGTTGTAATTTATTACATTAATAAAGATTTTCTTGAAACATTGTGTTTCCTCTACTGATTTGAAAGTTATATGCCAGTTTGGTTTTCATTTTATTTATTTAGTAGCTTATTGTACTACCTCTAACATGAATGTAACATAAATGCTGCATTATTATTAGACATTTATTCACTATAATGTGATTTTCTCTTCATTGTCAGGCAGTTGGAACTAATGTAGCATCTGCCTTTGCCAGCCTTTTCCCTTCAGGACAAGTATCATGTCTGTTTGCCATTTTGTCCTTTATGACCAGCCCAGTGTCTGACACATAGTTAGGCACTTGGAGCGTGAAATGGTACCTCATTGTTTTAATTTGGATTTCTCTGATTCCCAGTCATCATATTTTCATGTTTTTATTGACAGTTAAGCTTTTTCTATATATTGCTAGTTTCTATCCTTAGTCTATTTCTCTATAGGATTGCTTATTATAGATTTGTGGATGTTCTTCATATATTCTGCATATTTATCCTATGTTAATTATTTGCATTACAGATCTCTACTTCCAGACTCTAACTTATGTTATCTTTATGGTGTGTTTTTGTCAAAAGGAAATTATAGCTTAGTATAATTAAATTTAAATATCTTAATATTATATTTGAGTTTAAGAAAGCCTTTTCTGTACTGATATCATAATCATATTCTTCCTATATTTTCTCCTAAAAGCTATAAAGTTTTCCTTTTACATTAGGCCTTTGTTCCATTTAGGACTTAAGTGTTGTTCATTGTGAGGCAAGGATCCTGTTTCATTTTGTTACCTGTGGACACGGATAGTCTTAGCACTATTGAACACAGTTCATCTTCACTGATGTTCATGTTGCCTTTGTCATAGCCATGTTGCTCATTGGTTTCTGCCTAACCCTGCTTCACTCCCACACTGCCTTGATTATTACAGCTTTATCATGAACACTGCATCTCTAGTGGAATAAGCCACCCACTCCTTCCCCACTCCACACTTCGTTATTGTGCTTCACAATTATTTGGGCTATCTTGGGATTTTCCTCTTCATAAGAATATTGGGGTCAGCCTGGTTAGATCCCCGCAAAAAAAAATCTGTTGGAATTTTAATTGGATTTGCATTGAAAATTATAGATTACTTTGGGGAGAATTGACATCTTTACAGTATTCTTTCCATTCATGAAAATAATTTATTCATATTCTTCTTTTTTCACATTCTTTAAAAATACCTTTACTTTTTTAAAAAAATATTTTTATTTCAGAGGGGAAGGGAGAGGGAGAGAGAAAGATAGAAACATCAATGATGAGAGAGAATCACTGATCAGCTGCCTCCTGCATGCTCCCTACTGGGGATTGAGCCAGCAACCCAGGCAGGTGCCCTTGACTGGAATCGAACCCAGGACTCTTCAGTCCTCAGGCCGATGCTCTATCCACTGAGCCAAACAAGCTAGGGCAAAAAATACCTTCAATTTTTTTTCTATAAAAGTGTTGTATATCTTTTCTTAGTTTTCTTCCTAAGTGCCTTATAGTTTTTGTTGCTAATGTTAATAGTACTTATTTCTGTTATATTTTCTCATATTATTTTGAAATGTGGGAATGATACTGGTTTTTGTAGGTTTTTCTTCTTTTATATAGAAAACTTTTTAGTTGTAATTGTTTGCCTATTGATACTCTTGATTTTCTATATAGAAAGCATTATCTTATCCTCAAAAAAGGCAGTTTTATTTCCTTTCCAATTGCAAGGTGTATGTCATGTATGGAGTTCAGACTCTATTCTGTACCAAATTAGGAGCCATCAAAGGTTTCAGCAAGTGACATTTAAATATTTACTTTTTCTGTTTTTAATCCTCACCCCAGGATATGCTTACCGATTTTAGAGAGCGGGGAAGATTGAGAAAGAGGGAGAGAAACATCCATGTGAGAGAGAACATCGATTGGTTGCCTCTGTATGTGCCCCGACTGGGTATCAAACCCGCAGCCTGAGCCACACTGGCCAGGGCAATATATTTACATGTTAGAAAAAACAATTTTGGTAGCCAGGTGAAGATGTGATTGAAGGTAAAGAGGGGTTACTTAGGAGATGCTGTCCCTACAGTCACAAGGTACTGCAAGCCTGACCTTGGGTAGTCGCAGAAGGGGAGGAAGGGCAGAGATAAGTACGAGATATTTTAGAATTAGGGACAAAGGGACCAGGTGAATGAGTAAATGTGGGAGGTAAAATTCAGGGCATCAACCATGGCAGGGTTCCGGCTTGTAGAAGTGCAGTAGGAGTCATAGGCGGAGGAGTAACTTTGGCAACAAGGAGCTGACCTGCCTGTAGATAATCATTCTGTCCCACTTGATTTGAATACCTTGTCCCTCCGTTTGTCCTTTTGAAATCTCCATGTAGATAAGTATCCCCCTGATGTAGAGCTTCCGAGGACCCCGAGGTTGGAGAATGAGCTGGAGGCATTAGATGCGGATATCCTTCCAGAAGAGGCTCTGACTACTCTAGACCAAAACGCAATCTTCAAGGAAGAGGCATTGGCCCCGGCAAAAACAAAAGCAGCGGGGAAGAGGCCTGTGACTGACAACGTGCCGTGCAGGAGGAAAGATCCTCTGGCACCGGCCAGATCCCAGCAAGTATGAAATCACTGCTTTCTTTTGGCCCATTGTATTCACCTCACACTGTCCAGCCTCACAAGGGCTGGTAAGGCGGAGCCAGGATTTGAGTTCTTAGACAGTAAATGCCAGAGCCCTTGAGTCCAACTACCTAAAATAAGCTGACTTAGCTGAGCTCTAGGTTGTTTTTATTTTTTTACCCAAAATAGCAATTTTTAACATTGTTGCTTGGACAGGATATTCTCTCTTGTCCTGGTTTGCTAATATCCTAACTTACTTGATACCAAGGTCCTAATCAGACAGGCTATTTTAACATTCGGGTTTTTCTGCTTCTGATTTGGAAGTGTGAACTTTGAGGAGATTAAGATTTGGTTCCTGCTAAAGATAGATATTGGTAAATAATAACTACTCAGTATTAAAGGCATCCCAGGGTGAGTGCTTTTTAATATGGCTTTGGAAGCCAGCTGGCTTGAAACTAGGTTATATTTTAAGCTTCTCGTTGAAATTTAACTTAAGGCCCTACCAGTGGGGAGTGGCCAGAAGACCTCATGGTCTAAATATTCTTAATGTGGTGCCTACCATTTAATGGTGCTGTCCAGGGGCTTCTGTAGCAAACCTGTATTATTATTTGGTGGCCACAGGAAAAGGAATGAGCAGTTACCACCAGTTACCAACAGATCATGGATTTGAATCATCTCTATTTCTTTCCTGTCAGACTCTCTGGGGGTCGTTGGGAAGGCAGAACTGAGCCTGTGAGATGAGCGTGGTGCTCTTCTTCAGAGACACCTCCTTTTCTGTAAGGTGGTAACAGCCTGAATCATTCTGTGTAGATGAACAAGCCTTTCTGCCTTGGTCGTCATACTCTTCTTATATTAGCTCACTTAACCTTCTAGAAACTTGCGAAGAAATGATCTCCTGCTTCTATGCCCTTCCTTGTTTCACTGCCCTAAGTATATTTTTGCTACAGTCAATAAATTCCTTAAGCCAGCTGGAGAAAGACAACTATCATGATCTCACTCATATGTGAATCTAAAAAACAAAATAAACTGATGAACAAAATAGATCCAGAGACATAGAAACTTGGAACAGGCTGATGAATTGCAGCAGGAAGGTAGAGGTGGGTGGGAAGAGATCAACCAGATAATTTATATGCATATGTGTATACCCCAGGATACAGACATTCGTGTGGGGTGGGGATGGGCTAGAAGGGGTCAGTGGGGGAAAAGGAGGACATCTGTAATACTTTCAACAATAAAGATAGAACAAACAAAAAAAGACATTATCTCCCATTTTACAGACGAGAAACCTGAGGCTCAGAGAAGTTAACCAAGAATGTTTTACAGTTTAACCCCCCTTTTTTGGTTTGTTTAATTATGAAAACATATATCAAAAGATGGCAAAGCTGTGGATTCCAGTTTTGCATCTCCCCTCCCCCGTTACCAACATTGTTTTTGTGTCATTTACACCCTTCCCCAAATTTCCACCTCAGTGCTTCCCAGCTAGATCTTTGCTGAATGGTTGCATGAATAGCACGGGGGCACTTGTAGCTTCAGTAAGTCAGAGTTCCTTTGATATCCATTTGGTTTGGTAATTCATATTTCTCTCTTACAGGGACTTCACAAAGCTGAAAAAAGTAGACCAACCCAATCTCAGGGCAAAAGCAGGTTGCATCAGACAACAGTTTCATCCAGATTAAAAATAAACCAACAGCCTCTGAAAGATACTAGGGCTCCTTGGATACCTCCAAACCCCACGTCCCCACAAGCGTCTCCTAAATGGTATGTAAAAATTCAGGGGACCGTTTGGGTATGTGACTTTATTTTTCCTCCAAAAGATGACCTATTGTTCAGCGCAAATAAAGCAGCAGCCTTAGTTCCCATTAAGAAGTTTTTCCTACCTGACGATGGGTAGTGTAGCCTCCATGGGCCACCTGAACACCTTGTGGACATGTGTCATTGTATGGAGGCTCATCAACTTTCCTCACTCATCTCTTCACCTAATACCTTCTAGTTACTTAAGGCCAGGAACTGTGCCTCCCCTGTATCTGAATGTTCAATGCCTAGCACAGTGCCTGACACTTAGTAAATCTTAGCAGGAATTCAGTACGTCTTTGCTGGATGGATGAGTGGATGTTTTAAAGTGATTCTAATTCCAGATAATTATGACTTATAAAACCCTAACAATCTCACAGACACTGTCTGACTGCAGGGGACAGTTGGGATAATGCTGACATTATTGCTGTGTCACCTCATTCCACGGAGCTAGAGAGAAGGTATTGTCCTCCAGGGACATCGGGGTCCAGTTAGGTGGAAGCAGTCTTTGTGGAGTTGGTTAGAGGGGAATTTGTTTACCATGGGACAGTAGTTCTTGAAGGCACAATGGGAAGTACAGGAGGTAGGACAGTAAAAGGAAGGCAGCAAAAAGCAGTAATGTGGAGAGCAAACGAATGAGAGGTTCGGTGACTGAAGGGGTCTGCCTTTTGGGGGCTGGCAAAAGACAGGCTAAGAAGCCTGGTAGAATGAATTTCCCTTAAGATTGAATGATTCTAAATGAATGGTTCTGCTTATCCATCAACTCTCACTTTAAAGGTGAAGAAGCAATGTCTAGAGAATATACTGTCTTCCTTATATAGCAGAGCTGGGACTCATAACAGGTCTTCTGATTGCGTGATGTGCTTCTTTCATTTTTATTTCTCTCCTCTAAAGTCTGTTAGTATAGAGATGTGAATTCAGTCGGTAAACATCAATTAGCTGAAGTTTATATTGCAGCTGAGTGTATATGTGGCAGGTAGGGAGGGGAGTGGATAATAAGGCCTCCAGGCTCAAAGTACTGTATTAGGCCTATAAAGAAAGGTAAAGGGTTGCTTCATAATATGGAATGAAATTAGTGACCCAAGTCTATATATTATTACAGGTTTTTGTTGAAGTTTACCCATTATTCTATAATTGACTGCCCCCCCCATTTAAACTAGTGATTGGCCATGAGTGGTGGTGCTCAGTGGTTGGAGTGTTGGCTCCCCACAGTGAAGGGTCGCGGGTTCAACCCTTCAAGGGCACATAACTGGGCTGTAGGTCGATCCCCGGCCAAGGGCATGTGCAGGGGACAACCAATCAATGCGTCCCTCTCAAGTTGATGGTTTTTTCTCTCTCCCCTCCTGCCCCCTTTTCACTTTCTCTGGAAATCCGTGGAGAAAATACCCTCGGTGAGGGTTAACAAAATAAAATAGTGATTGCTTCTTTGGAGCAAAAGGAGGACTTCTCTCTTGATACTGAGCCTGAGTCCTGGGGGATCTCACCCTTGTTCACATTCAGCTCCCTGTTAGGGCCTGGTGCTGGAGATCACTGTTCCTAAATGCTTTATCTTCTCTGAGTGTCACCTTGCAGTGAGCCATTGGCTGTGGAGGGAAGGGTTGCAGAGATTTACTTTCCATTTCTTGCAGTGCTGCGTGGCTGAAGGTGAAACCGAGCCCCAAAGATGCCACGAAAGAGCAGTCTGTGGAGCAGGAAAGTGCTCAAGAGGAAAGCCAGCCAGGAGGTGCTGTTGAGCATGAAGCAGTTAGGTTTGTGCTGGTGTTTTCAAATCTCTGACAGTATAAGGGCCCCTTTCACATAGATTCTAAATGAACTTTCTCCTCTTCCCTGTGTATAAAGTGGTTATTTAAAATGTAAATTATTAACATTTTCTGTCAAACTATTCAGCTTGGACAGTGAATCCCTTTTTTGTTCCTTATTTAATTCATTCAGAAATTATATGAGTGTCAAGTGCTTTACATGTGTTAGCTGTCTTAATCATTATAACCCTATAAAGGAGACACTGTGGTTATCACTCCCGTTTTTCAAATGAAGCAAGACATGTTCAGTCAGTTACCCATGGTCACACTTTGAGTCAGTGACCAAAGCTGGGATTTGAACCCAGGCAGTCTGCCCTGGATGGTGTGTTATTCTGGTTGCTGAGTGTTTAAGCACAGCAGGGTGTTTAAGATCTAGGATAGAAGTTGGAGGAGAAAGGTTAGGAGAGGTAGATTTGGGTGTCATCTTTGAGGCAGTGTTTGAATTAGACAGGCAGGTAGGTGATATTTACAGGGAAGAAGTAGGAAACAGAATTTAGTTGTGGGTCAAGGATTGAGCTTTGGGTTAGCTCCCCAGGAGCAGGAATAGGAAGGGGAACCAGTGGAAGAACATCAAACAGGAAGGAAGAACAGAGCAAGGTAAGATGAGTAAGCCAGGACGAGAGGGCTCCAGCGAGGGGTCATGATTATCAATGAGCCTTTAAGCTTGCTTGTGCTGTGGACTTCTTTGGCAGTTTGGTGGCATCTTTGGACTTTGTCCAACAAGAATACTTGTAAATGCATAAATAAAATGTACATTTAATGAAATATTTTTAAAAAGTTATGTGTGTTAGTTGGCTGCCAGTTTCTTGTTTTGTATATTGTATAGTTGTGAGCACTATGGAGACTGAAAAAAGGCAAAAAAGACCAAATCCTAGCCCCTGCTTGTTTACCATCAGTAGGAAGGACTTGTCATTAGCTGTAATTCAAGATCGAACATGGTGGTTAACCTAAGAAGCAAAGGGTTAAGAACAGAGGTTTTAGAAGGGAAAATTAAGTAGGATTAAAGAGTAGGCCCTAAATAGGGGATGATGGAATGAGAACATTCCCTATGAGGACAGCAGTGAAAACAGGTCTCTGCAATCGTTTGGCTGAAATTGTTCTTGAAATTATGGGAAAGCAAAAATGAATACGGACCATTAAATAATTTAATAATATTTATATATCCTAAACCGAAAGAATCAGAGCCCATCCACATACAGTTAGCTTTTCCCTTCTCTTTTATTTGACTTCACTGTGCCTTTAGGGTTCTCCAGGAGTCCATTTCTTTTTCTAGCTGTATAGCTACAGCAACAGCTTTATTTTACAGTTGAACAGGAAATCTAAGTCCAGTGATGGATAGTTTTCTGGAGAATATTCGGGCGCAGTTTTTGTTGCTCTGCACAGCAGGAGTGCCTGTGCCCGGAAGTGTCTTCTTACCCGGAACGTTACCTGGAGAGCTTACGGGGTCCAGAGAGGTTGTGTTACCTTCTGCGTCCTTCCTGGAGGCAGGATGGGCACTCTGGTATCCCAGTCTGTGTCTGTGGTATTGGCACCTGCAGACAGAGGCAGAAGTGGTCTGACCCTGTGTGTTCTGTCTGCTAGACTCGCTTGGCTTGATGCAGAAACTTCCAAAAGATTGAAGGAACTCGGAGAGTTAAAAGCTGAAGAAATGGACAAAATGCAAAATCAGAGGTAAATATCTGTTTCTAGGGTAAAATAGGCTTGATCTATATCATCTAACTATTTTAACAGCTAGCGAATTGAAATTGTTTCAAGGTGTAGTCACACGTATGTTTATTGGCTGCCTGCCTGCTTAAAAGATTTTGAAATCGCCTCAGAAGGCTGCAGTGGAGCCAGGATTGGAGCACAAGGGAGTCCTGGCGGCTGTGAGGAGAGCTGGGTGGCTGTTCTGTACTGTCCTCTAGGCTCCATTGGCTTGATGCTGAAAGCATTCTTGAACTTGAGCTTTCCTCTACAGTGGTCGGCAAACTCATTAGTCAACAGAGCCAAATATCAACAGTACAACGATTGAAATTTCTTTTGAGGGCCAAATTTTTTAAACTTAAACTATATAGGTAGGTACATTGTTATTAACTTAATTAGGGTACTCCTAAGGCTTAGGAAGAGCCACACTCAAGGGGCCAAAGAGCTGCATGTGGCTCGCGAGCCACAGTTTGCCGAGCACGGCCTAGGCCCTAGGGCAGTAATGGCGAACCTATGACACGTGTGTCAGAGGTAACACGAACTCATTTTTTTGGTTGATTTTTCTTTGTTAAATGGCATTTAAATATATAAAATAAATATCAAAAATATGTCTTTTTTACTATGGTTGCAAGTATCAAAAAATTTCTATATGTGACACAGCACCAGAGTTAAGTCAGGGTTTTTCAAAATGCTGACACGCGGAGCTCAAAAGGTTCGCCATCATTGCCCTAGGGTCATCTGTGTGGACTGTTTGCTGTAATTAGCTGTAATTCATGTTGGTCTTTAGGTCTCTCCTGGGGGGAGGGGGGGCAGGGGAGAAGTGGGGGTGTCAGGCTGTCCAGAGTAGAATCTTCTGATGTTTCGCCTGGAGGGTAGGGGATCTGGATGCCAGTGTCCTAGGGGCTGGGTTGGGGAGGCGGGTTGTAATTCCTACCACTCGGCAATCCGCGTGCATACATGGTCCCCTCCTTTGGGCAGTGTACCTACAGCCTCAGCTGGGATTGGCATCCCTTAGTCAAGAGACCCTTCCAGAGACTGAGCAGCCAGACTGCTCACAGTGTTGGAGAGAGGTCTCGCTTCTCGAACATCATTTGATGCTTGTCCTCCATATTTAAGCTACGCCTCCCAGCTCACCCCCAGGCTAGACATGCCTGGCCCTGCCGGTCTTGCTCCTGTGTCAGTCAGTAGTGCACAGTGTGTGGGTGTTCAGTGTCCCCACGCGGGCTAAGTATCCTGCTTTCTCGGGTCAGCTACGTTATTGCCTTTGGCCTTCTGCCTCCAGCACCTTTCCCCTTCCCTTTGTGGGTGTGTGTCTAACTCTGTTATTGTGGCGCTTTGGGAGGGAGCAAAATTAGTTTCATTTGTCCAGTCACCTACCATCTTTAGTTGTTCAAAGGCAGCCATTATTCTTTTAAAATGTACTCAGAGCCTCGCGTACTTCAGTAGATGTTTGATGCAGGACCAGCAGTGTTGCATCCACCTGGAAGCTTGTTAGAAATGCAGAACCTCAAGTCTCAGTCAGACCAACCAAATCAGAGTATGCATTCTATTTTTTATTTTTTGTTAGTTCTCACCCGAGGATATGTTTCCCATTGATTTTTTAGAGAGACTGTAAAGAAAGGAGGGAGCGGGGAGAGAGAGAGAAAAAGAGAGAGAAACATTGATGTGAGAGGAAGCATTGATCGGTTGCCTCCTGTGTGTGCCTAGACCGGGACTGGGGAGCAAACCCACAACCCAGGTATGGGCCTTGACTGGGAATCAAACCCGTGACCCTTTGGTCTGCAGGCCAATGCTCTAACCACTGAGAAATACTGGCCAGGGCTCAGAGTCTTATTTTAACAAGACCCTAGGAGACTCCTATGGCCCTTAATATTACGGAAGCATTGCCCTGGCCAGTGTGGCTCAGTTGGGGCATCGTCCCATATACCAAAAAGTGGCTGGTTCTATTCTCAATCAGGGCGGTACTCAGGTTACGGGTTTGATCCCTTCACATCGATGTTTTTCTCTCTCCCTTTGCCTCTGTCTAAAATCAATGTGAAAAAAAATTTAGGGAAGCATTGTGGGTTTATAAATATTTGATTTTCCTTCACCTGGCATGGTAAATAAATATGTAAAATAGAATATTTTCTTGATTTTGATTTTAATTCTCTATTTTATTTCTAAATAGTGTTTCTGCTACCCAGCTAGCAGACAAGGTAGAGAAGGCAGTCCTGGAGCGGTTGAAGCCTCTGCTGGCGCAGGCTCAGGTAACACGCTTCACCTCATATGCTTGCCGTTGGGAAGTTCCAGAAGAGAAGGAGTTACTACAGAGGTCCCACTGACCGCTCGTAGGGCTGCGTGTCTGGCAGATGGAGGGTGCAGCGCTGAGCCGTGCTGCACAGTGTGGTGCAGTGCTGGCTGCGAGGGCCTTCCATTGTGGGCTGGTGACGAAGACAAGGGGGAGAGAGAAAGTCCCACTTTTTAGGAAGGTGAGATTTTAGTTTGGGGAATGAGTTTAGATTGCATTTTTCATTCTTTTTATAAAATACATGTTTTTATTTCGGAGAGAGGAAGGGAGAGGCAGAGAGGGATAGAAACATCAATAATGGGAGAGAATCATTGATTGGCTGCTCCCTGCCCAGCTCCCACTCTGCCCCCACCATGGATCGGGCCTGCAACCTGGGCATGTGCCTCGACCGGAATTCGAACCTCGACCTCCTGGTTCATGGATCAGCACTCAATCACTGACCATACCAACCAGGCACAATTTCCATTCTTAGTCAAATGTGTATCGGTGGTCATGTGTTTAGCTAACTAACGGCTTCTGCTCTTTCACTTCAGTGGTGTGAGATGATTGACTATTTTTCCAAAGGAGAGAGATTTCGGGGTACAGACCAGGGCTTTTTTGAAGATGGCATTGCATACAGCATCAGCAGCAGGTTGTGCATCCTCTTAGGCTGAATGTTGTGGCCAGACCCTGTGGATCCACCTGTAAATAGGAACAGTCTGTGTGTGTGAACGGATGAGGCCACAAAAGAATATTAGCATCTTAAATGGAGCGATTGGCATTCTGGGCCCTTGAAAAGGTCACTGAGTTTCTGTAGATCAAGCTTAAGAAATGTTGAATTATTATTAGAGTCCATGGGAAGCTCAGGACTATAGAACTAGGAGGGGTCCTAGAGACCATGCCATCCAACCTCTTCATTTTATCAATGAGTTAACTGGAATAGAGAAGTGGAGTAGTTGCATAAAAACACACAGTTACTCTGACAATGTTTACAAAGTGAGGGAGGAAAGGGGCAGAAAGCCAAGATCAACACATGACGTTTATTTCCATAAAGACAGAGTGCTTCGAATTGCTACAGAAAGCCTCCTGCAGCTAAAGCCGATGAACAGTCCACACAGAAGTTACTCCATTACAGGATTCATTTGTACTAATATGGGGTGTAAATTTTTATAATTCATGAGCTTGCTTGTCTGTTTTAATAGAGAGTCAATTCTTCTGTGGGAGCAGATACTCATTTGAAGGATCGCCCATCGGTAAACACAGCGACAGCCCAGCCTGCGGAGGAGGTGCGTGTGGTATTATTACGTGATGATGTCTCCGGTTGTAAGGAAAATGAGGTGCACATTGCAGACATGTTGCAAACACTAGATTATCTTACGCAAGAAGTGGAAGTTATTTTTCATGTGTGGCTTGTTCATGCTTACAGTGCGTATGTAGCATGAGGAGTTAGATCCACCTTGCAAACAGCTCTGGAGCCACAGGTTCTTGTTAGCGGCTCTTTTGTGCTCCTCGTGATGACAGAACGTGGGTGCACTGTGTGACCCTGAATGCTAATGGCCTCCGGCAGGAGAATGGCTGTCCTCATTTCCTTTCATTCAGCCTGGTTTTGCTCATTACTGGCCTAATTTCCTTTATACTCGGGGCCAGCATATTTTGAGTGTCCAGTAATGACCAGTATCTGGCCGCACAGAGAGAAAAGACAGCCCAAGGAAAAGTGATCACATTTGAGGGAAGAACAACAGGCTTTGTAGTTGTCCAGCCTCTGGAGGACCCCAGGGATGCTCCCACCCGCCTAGGCTGTGAGCGGACGGTGCCGACTGCACCACCGACCCCGTGTGCAGGGTGGAAACAAGGTAATGGTGTCTGCGCAGAGCAGGTGTGCAGCTTTCAGGGTCAGGAGGGAGTTGGAAGGAAGCGCAACCAGTCCAGCCGCCTTAGGAACAGGAAGGAAGGTAGCAGGTTTCCAGAATGTATCCCTATTGTAATTATTAATCAGAGTTTTCTTTATAACTGCACCATGATTAAATCTCAATGTGTCTCTCTTGCATTGATGTTCCTAATCTTTGTGATTATAAGTTTATTGTACAAAATTTATTACAGAATCTCATGTGAGGTGAGGCTTCTGAGACTGGAAACTGAAAGCTTGCATTTAGCTCTTACAAATCGGGGATGCTATGTTCTGGTGCTCTGTGCAGATAGCCACCAAGTGGTACTTTTACTCTAGTAAAATAACGAGGCTAGGGAGGCACCTCCACAGATGAAGTGATTATAAATGCTGTCTGTGAAGGGGACATGTTTGAATATTATTAAGAATAGTCTTGGGAATGATGGGGGGATGGGGGGTAATGTGGGGATAAGGACACATATGTAATAAAATAAATAAATAAAAATATAAAATAAAATGCTTCATCCAGGTGTCAAAAAAAAAAAAGAATGGTCAGTCTTAGCCCTGGCCAGTGGTTAGAATGTCAGCCCACACACCAAAGGGTTGTGGGTTCAATTCCCGGTAGGGGACACGTACTTGGATTGTAGGTTCAATCCCCAATGGGGTTGGGGCACATGCAGGAGGCAACCAGTAGATGTGTCTCTCTCCCCATCCCGCCCTCCTTTCCACTCTCTCTAAAAATCAATGGGAAAAATATCCTGGGGTGAGGATAAAAAAAAAAAAAAAAGTCTCTCTCTCTCTTTCTCTTTCTCATCCCTCCCTTCCACATTCTCTAAAATCAGTGGGAAAAAGTATCCTCGGGTGAGGATTAACAACAAAAAGAATGATTAGCTCTCTATGTAAGAATTACACAGATAAGCCCTGACCGGTTTGGCTCAGTGGATAGAGCATCGGCCTGCGGACTCAAGGGTCCCAGGTTCGATTCCCGTCAAGGGCATGTACCTTGGTTGCGGGCACGTCCCCAGTGGGGAGTGTGCAAGAGGCAGCTGATCGATGTTTCTCTCTCATCGATGTTTCTAACTCTCTATCCCTCTCCCTTCCTCTCTGTAAAAAAAAAATCAATAAAACATATTAAAAAAAAAAAAGAATTACACAGATAAGTTTGCATTAAATGGTCTTTACTGTGGCCGCTGTTAAACGTCAGGATTGTTGTAAAGCGTTTCATACACAGCACCATCAAGAGTCAATGCTTTTAGCCCTGGCGGTTGGTTGGGTGTCATCTGAAACGATGTGTGAAACATCAATTGGCCGCCTCTTGCATGCCTCCCACCAGGGATTGAGCTGGCAACCTGGGCATGTACCCTGATTGGGAATCGAACCAGCAACCTTTCGGTGCATGGGACCATGCTCACCAGCCAGGGCATAATTTTTATTTCTTTAACTTTGATTAAGATTGGATACTTATTCATATCTTTACTGGCCATTAATAATATATTTTCTTCTGTGAACTATTATTGTGATACTTTGCACAGACAATACTAGTATTACTTGGTTAATGCTACTGTTTAAACGACTGGTGAAATTTGTACTGATATTAATGATTTTGATATTTACTAACTCAGAGGAGGTAAAAACTGCCAGTTGGATCACCATATGATGGGTTATGATCAGCATTAATCTTTAGGTTCCTCTGCTGGCTTTGGATTGCCTTCCCATCCTCCTCCCTTGTTTTGTAGGCTCCTGCTCTTGATTGCAAATGCAACAGCAGTCCTCAGCTGGACGGTATTTTGGACAATACCACTCGTGAGCTCCGGGCTGTGACTCATTCTAAGATCTTGGAGCCTGATGCCTTAGCCACCTTGGGGAATGGCCTGTGTCTGGAGACCATGCTGCTCCGAATGGAGGAAATGGAAGTAAGGTCTGGGCTGCAGGCTCTGGCTGGCCATGGTGGTGGTGGTGGGGGTGGCGGCGCCTGGCCCCTGCTGAGTGCAGGTCCTCCGCGTGCGTTTCTGTAGATGAGCAGGACTTCAGAATCACATCACTGGTTTTAAATCCTAGTTCAACTGCCAACCAGGTGTCTGACCTTGATAAAGCCACTTATCCTCTCTAATAAGTAGGGTGCTTTTAAAGATAAAACAGGGCGTGAAGCCTCATCATGCTGATAGTCGCTTACTACCTGAGACATACCTCAGGAAGCAACCCTTATCGTCACCCCCTGGTATCGCTGATGTGGTTCAGAAATTACCAGGACATGGGCTTCCTCATGCCTCAGCTTGTAAATGCTGCTCATCTGCCTCTGCTGCCCGGCTGGCCTGGGATCCTAACATATCACAGATACGTTTGCTGCCTGTAATTTCCACCATATGACTTTAGAATGCTTCTCTCAGAATCTTCAGTCTCAGACATCACCCAACCCAATCCCAGGACTGCTCAGAGCAGGAAATTGAGACCAATAGGGAGTAAGTGATGTGGCTAAGGTCACAAAAATTCCCGCCAGAGCTGGGATGAGACTCTGTCCAGGTCTCCTAACACCAATTCAGCATTTTCTTTATAACTGCACCATGATTAAATCTCATCGTGGCTTTGCTGCTAAACAGACATTCGCGAGAATACAATTTTTTGTTGCTTTTTGAAAATTTAAAGATGTGTAGTTTATCCTAGTCTTTTAATTGATTTCCCTGTCTTGGGAATAACTGTCTAGATGTGGTGTCCAATGGTAGTCTCTAGCCAAATGTGGCTATTTAAATATAAATTAATTAAGATTAAACACACTACTCATATTTCAAGTGGTCAGTAGTTTGTGGTTACTGTATTGGGCACGACAACTATAGAACATGAGTGACCCGGTGCACGAAATTTGTGCACATTAAAAGGGAATTAATTAGAGGAAATATTTTAATATTGCTATTTGCCCTTTCTTTATAATAGAAATGTCAGAGATGAAAGAAAATTAGTAAAATGTATATGAAAATCTTCCTCCTGTCAGAGTCTGGGGCATGCCAGGGGAACCAGAGTCAAGTCCCCGCCCACCCACATGTACCTCAAAATCGCACAAGACCCAGAACCAGCCGGCCCCACCCCCATTGGGCTAGATGCAGACCTGTCTGTCCCTACCCCCGTCAAGCCCTGCAGGGTGGGGACCGTGGCCTCAGTTCACCTGGCCTAGGTCAGGGGGTGTGGCCTGAGTCCCCCATCAAGCCCTGCCAGGCAGGGGGTGCAGCCTCAGGTCCCCTGGCCCAACGCCAGAGCAGGGGTGTGTGGCCTGAGGTGCCCCGGGCTGAGGTAGGGGGCACGCCTTGATGTCCCTGTCAAGCCCCACTGGGTGGGAGCGCATCCTCAGGTCCCCTGCCCCTGCCCAGCACCACGCAGCCTCTGGTGCCTGCTGATTGCTTGTTAAGGCTTGTTATGGGAACTTGTACTCCACTGTGGGTGCAGCCATCTTGTGTTACGGGAATCCCACCTCTGCTGTGGGCACAGCCATCTTTGTGATGGCATGACGGTCAATTTGCATATTCCCTCTTTATTAGATAGGATTTCCATCCTCACAGCAAGCTCCAGTGGGCAGCGTTGGTCTAGATTAGATTAATTAGATTAATGGCTTCAATTTTAGACTTCATCTCATAAGCTAATCACTTCCTGGCCTAGCAGATGCTCATTTCTGGCAACATGTCTGTATCAAATGTATCTGCTGAGCTATGACATTCTTGCTAGCTCTGGTTTGTAATGAAACTAATTTATTCTCATCAATTAAACTTTTTTTTTTAAAGAAATACCAGGAGACAGTTCGCCAAAGATATAATAAAATTGTATATTCTGATCCTCAATTTTGGATGCAGGAAGAAAAAAATGGTGAGTGCTCCCCTCACTTTTCCCACACCATTATATTCTGAAAATTTTGAACATACAGAAAAAATTCTACAGTGAACACCCATCCACCAACCTCATAGATTCTACAATTAACATGTTGCTATATTTGCTTGCTTTATTTATATTCTGTCCATCCATCAATTCACCTTATTTTTTATATGTTTCAACTTGTGTATCAGCAACTAGAGTTTAATATTTATGGCTCTTCTTCCTTTTGAGGTAAAATTTACTTATAATAAAATGCACAAATCTTAACTGTCATTTCATGGGTTTTGATAAATGGACATATCTTTGTTATCCAAATACCTATCAAAATATAGACCAGTGGTTCTCAACCTTCCTAATGCCGCAGCCCTTTAATACAGTTCCTCATGTTGTGGTGACCCCCAATTTCATTGTTATAAATTGAACATAATTAAAGCATAGTGATTAATCACAAAAACAATATGTAATTATATATGTGTTTTCGGATGGTCTTAGGCGACCCTTGTGAAAGGGTTGTTCGACCCCCAAAGGTTGAGAACCGCTGATACAGACTATATCACCTCCAGAAGTTCTCTTATGCTCCTTCCCAGACAGTTCCCATGACCTAAGCAATAATAGTGCTTTTTTGCTCACTGTAAATTAGTTATCTGTTCTAGACTCTCACATAAATGGAATCATGCCTACATATGTTCTTTGTCTAAGACTTCTTTCATTCAGCGTGATGTTTTAGATGTATCTATGTTGCTCATTTCCTGTTGCCACTGTAACAAATTTAATTTTATAACAAAGCACAGTTTCAGTATTTAAAACACACATTATCTTTCACTTCTGGAGGTCAGAGTTTGAATCAAGCCTTAAAAGCCTGAAGTCAAGGTGTAGGGAGCTTCTAAGGCTGCCTGCGCTCCTTCACTTAGGACCACACTACTCCAGACTTTGTTTCTGTGGTTAAATCTTCCTGTGACTGCCTATTGTAGGGCACTTGGGTTACATTTAGGGACAACCCCGATCCTCTAGGACAGGGGTCCTCAAACTACGGCCCACATGCAAATATTGTATTTGTTCCCGTTTTGTTTTTTTACTTCAAAATAAGATATGTGCAGTGTGCATAGGAATTTGTTCATAGTTTTCTTTTAAACTATAGTCCGGCCCTCCGATGGTCTGAGGGACAGTGAACTGGCCCCCTGTTTAAAAAGTTTGAGGACCCCTGCTCTAGGATACTCTCCTATCTCAAGAACCTTAAAGTCCCTCTTGCCATAGAGGGGAACATTGACAGGTTCCAGGGATTAGAATGTGGACACCTTGAGAAGCCATTAATCAGCCCACCACACTTGGATCAGTTCATTCCTTTTCATCGCTGAGTGGCATTTCATTTTATGCATGTGCCACATCTAGTTTATCCATTTGTTTGTGCATCTACACTTGCTTTTGAGCTATTAGAAATAGTTTTGAGCTATTAGAAATAAATCTGCTATTAATATAGCATATCCCAAAAAATGTATACACACTTTAATAGCTTATAACTCACTTAATTTTCACTCCTTTTCAGGTTTAACTGATTTGATATAATGAATGAAGCCAGACTAAGCTTTGAATAAAGACAATTTATCCTAAAGTGCCACTAGACTTTTTTTTATGGGGATACATAAAAGATAAAGTTTGCCCTGGCTGCCGTGGCTCAGTGGTTAGAAGTCAGCCCTTGAACCCAAGGGTCGTGGGTTCAATTCCAATCAAGGGCACATACCTGGGTTGAAGGTTCCTTGTCCTGATGGGGGCACACATGGGAGGCAACCAATTGTTGTGGCTCTCGCACATCAATGTTTCTTTCTCTCTCCTCCTCTTTCTCTTCTCCCTGTTCCCTTCCACTCTCTCTAAAATCAATAAGAAAAATATCCTCCAGTGAGGATTAACACAAAAAAAAGATGAAGTTTACTATATAAAACCAGCAACAGTCTACAAATTGAAGGTGCACAAATACTGAATTGAAATGATTTTTTTTTCCTATTTTTATTGATTTCAGAGGGGAAGGGAGAGGAAGAGAGAGAAACATCAATGATAAGAGAGAATCATTGATCAGCTGCCACCTGCACATCCCACACTGGGGATTGAGCCCACAGCCTGGGCATGTGCCCTGACCTGGAATTGGACTGTGACCTCCTGGTTCACAGTTTGACGTTTAACCACTGAGCCACGCCGGTGGGCTGAAATCATTCTTGATGTTTGTGATTCCATTGCTTTGTGTTATCAGCAGTGCCTGGACCAGAACAGTCATCAATTTGAAAACAGGCACTGATAAAAAAATTATTCATATCTGTAAATTCTTTTAAATTTTGAAAATGAATTGTATGTTAATAAACACTGACTTTCTAATCATTCAAAGTGCATATACATTTTTTTGGAACACTCTGTATATTCATGCATAGCCTGTGTGGACATACTGTAAGTTTTTATTCTTCCTGGATAAACACCCAAGAGTAGGTTTGCCAGGTCATGGGATAGGTGTATACTTAACTATAAAAAACTATCAAATCTTTCCCCAAAGTGTCTGTACCAATTTACACTCCCATCTAATTGAGTCCCTCTTGCTCCATATCCTTGCGAACATTTGATGTTGTCAGTCTTTAATTGTAACCATGCTGGCGGGCATGTGGTGATATCTCATTGTCGTTTAAATTTCATTTCCATGGTGAATACTGAGGTTTAGAACATTTTCAAGTGACTATTAGCCATTTTTATATCTTCCCTGGTGAAGTATTCAAATCTTTTATACATTTTTCTAATGGGTTGTCTTACTTTTGAGTTGCAGGAATTCTTTATGCATCCTGGGTATACATTCTTTGCCATATATAGTTATTTTTAATAACAACTTTATTAAGATACTAGAGGCCCGCACTTGGGGGTTCCCTCAGCCTGGCCCGCACCCTCTTGCAGTCCAGGATCCCTCTCGCAGTCTGGGAACCCTCACTCCTTACCGCCTGCCTGTAGCCGAGGCAGGAGAGGCTCCTGCCACCGCTGCTACACTCGCTAGCCGTGAACCTGGCTTCTGGCTGAGCGGCACTCCCCTTTTGGGGGTGCACTAACCACTAGCGGGCAGCTCCTGCGTTGAGTGTCTGCCCCGTGGTGGTCAGTGCACATCATAGTGACCGGTCATTCAGCCATTCGGTCAATTTGCATATTAGGGTTTTATTATATAGGATAATTTACATACCATAAAATGCATTCTTTTAGTAGTTTTTAGTATATTTACTAAGTTGTGCAAACATCACTGCTCTCTAATTCTAGAACCTTTTTACACAAAAGAATCACTCAAAAAAGAAACCCAGTACCCATTGCAGGCCCTCCCCACTGTCCCTCTCTTCCCTCAGCAGCCACTGATCTACTTACTGTTTGCAAATATTTTGTTCCATCTGTGGCTCACCTATTTTCTCAAATGTGTTTTATTATTGGAAGATACTTTTACTTTTGACAAAGTCGAACTTCCCATTTTTCTTGTGTCATTTTTGCTTTCTTTGATTTAAGAAACCTTTGCCTACTCCCAATTTGAGAAGAGTGCCTTGTTTTCTTCTAGAAACTTTATTGTTTTAGCTTTCATGTGTAGTCTGATTCATCTTGAATAAATTTGGCCTGTGGTTTGAAGTAGAGGTTGGCTCATTTTTCCTCCTTAATGCATATCCATTTGTTCTCATACCATTTGTTGAAAAGACCTTTCCTTTTCTCCTCCACTTGTAAAAATTCATTCAGACGAATTTTGGCTGCAGTTGCTAGGCTACTATCACAGTTTTAGCCGGGAAGTGTTACTTCAATTCTGTTTAATGCAGGCTTATCAGTTACTACCTTCCTCAGTGAAAGGAGGTGAGTAAAAGGTGGTTAAACATTACCTCTGAAGGAATTTAAGTATGATTACTAAGGTCTGTAAAGGAAATTGTGGGTGTAGATGGTTTACAACAGTAGCCTCTGTCACATATAATTTTTTTAAATCCTCACCCGAGGATATGTTTTTATTGCTTTGAGAGAGAGAGGAAGAGGGAGAGAAACATTGATGTGAGAAACATTGATCTGTTGCCTCCATAGGTGCCCTGACTAGGGACTGAACCTGCAACCTAGGTATATGCCCTGACTGGGAATCGAACCCATAACCTTTTTGGTGTACAAAACAGTTCTCCAACCAACTGAGCCACCGGCCAGGGCTACAGTTTTGATTTTGTAAATATTTTACTTAAATTTTCTAAGATCATGTTAATGTCATTAGGAACCAAAATTTTCAGGGTGAGAGAGAAAAGATACAAGTATTAAAGCAAATGATTTAATTAAAAT
>NW_006285608.1:150805-152935 GCF_000327345.1 Myotis davidii
TCGGCCCTGTGGCTCCTGCTCCGGGACTTCCTCCTTCATGGCCCTGCGTGTTCGGTCGCCTCCCTCCCAGGTCAGAGGCTTTATGTCCAGTGCCCCTGTCGCCCTCCTCCTAGGTGCTCTCCCTCACTCGGAGGGAGCATATCCTGCTTTGTCTGCCGGAGGAACATTCTTGAGATTTGCCAGCTTGAAAGTGTCTATTCTATGGAGACGTGCTTGATTGATGACTTGGCTGAGTTTAAAATTACGGGTTTGTTTTTCCCAAAGAATCTACACCTTCATTTGTGGGGGTGACGGAGGGATTGTCACTTAGCTGCCGGGAGCAGGGGTGGACACCTGTCAGTCTCGCTGCTCATCCTGCAGAATGTCAACCCAGGCCCTCATTTTCCACCCAGACCTCCCTCCGCCTGCAGGGTCCTCGGCACTCTTACCCCCCATTCCCGGGTCCCGGGTCCCGAGCCTGTTTTGTGAGACCACCCCTTGCTTCCCTTGGCATCTCCCTGGACGGCTCCTGGGCTTCAGCTTCCTGAGCTCCCTCTGTGCTGCCGAGTCAGTCAGGATCCTCCATGTGCATTTTCCTTCCTGAAAACCTTGGCCATTTCTCATGTACTGCTGTTTCTTCTTCTCCTTGTAGAGTGATGTATTTGTGTATGTCCTTTTATTCTAGTGGAGTTCTGGGCAGGATCGGAGATAATCACTTACGTTCAGTCCCTCGGGTTTAACTGAAGTCCTAAAGCTTCTCTTTGACAGACAGTGCCCTTCAAAGTACCTGCGCCTTTGGTGCTGGTAGAGATGCTGTGTCTTTTGTGGGGAGGAGAGTAGGCAAACCTCACTTGCTTCTGTGTGAACACAGTCCTGCTGATGCTCTGTTGTTCTCCCAGAGCCTGTGTGGGTGGTGAGGCTAACTGCTATATTGGGAAATCCAAAAACAAGCCAGGGAAGATAGACTCCCGTGTCTGTTCTTCCCACCCACCTGATAAATGATACCCTTTGTTCATCGTTGTCTTGCCAGGGCTTCACATATAATATTTTTAAAATATGGGTTTGGGGTGGGTGTCATTTTAGAAAAAGTGTTCTCCATGTCAAATTTTGACAGAAGGATGAGTCATCAAAGAACAATACTTGTTCCTTTTATGTTTTCTTCCATTTTCAATTGCTCTATTCTTTGCTCCTGTTGGTTCTCCCTTCACTCCAACCCTAATCCCGCTCCCATTTTCATCCTCGTAAAACAGTCGACGCCACCCTTGGGGCCCAACTCACATGACCCCCATGGACCAAGCGTGCAGTGCTGCGCCTGGGATGCCTGGACTGGAACCTGGCTCCCTCCCTCGAAGGCCTGTGAGCGCCCATGGGCTCCGACCTGTCGGCCATTGTAGAGCTGTTCTTTCCGAGGTCTCCTCTCCCGGCTCGGCCACAGGTTCTCTGAGGCCGGCAAGTTGGTCAGATTCCGTTGTGCTTCCCCTGCACCCGGCACAGGCCTGGCCCAGGAGGACTCCACTCAGTGAATGGGCGGGCACTTTGGCGCCTTTCTGTGTGGAAGCAGAGGGAAGCACGCTTTGTTTCACAGGTGGGTTGGCCATTGGCCCCAGGGTTGGGTTGCATCGTGCAAAAGGCAGTCTTACCTAGGACTCCATGCCCTCCTTTTCCCAGGGCAACTTGAATTATTAGTCACTGTCTATGACTCTGCATAAAGTCTAGGGATACAGTGAAGAGGAGCTCCTTAGAGCACAAGCGCTAAAATGAGTTTTCAGACACTTGGATTCCAGAATCACGGACTCATAGAAAGAACCCTGTTTCCAGTTGTCAGATGGTATGTTCAGTGGCGTCACACATCTCCAGTGACTCTTGAGTTGTGCAGGGTCTAAGTCAGGGGTGGGCAAACTTTTTGACTCGAGGGCCACAATGGGTTCTTAAACTGGACCGGAGGGCCGGAACAAAAGTATGGATGGAGTGTTTGTGTGAACTAATATAAATTCAAAGTAAACATCATTACATAAAAGGATACGGTCTTTTTTATTTTTAGTTTTATTCATTTCAAACGGGCCGGATCCAGCCCGCGCGCCGTAGTTTGCCCACGGCTGAGCTAGTCCCACCCACCCACTCCAGCCTTCCCTCTGAGATTCAGGAGCTGTG
>NW_006285608.1:156533-159266 GCF_000327345.1 Myotis davidii
AATGATAGGTTAACAGGTAGAGGCCAGAGCTGTTAAAATATGGCTGGATCTTTACAAATGTTCTCCGCTGCAGTCTTTGGCCCTTACATGACGGTGCATCCGAATTTCCTAGCTCCATTTCAATCTTGGTTCTGTTTCTGATTTGAGTGTTCCAAAGTGAGAGATCTTGAAAAATGATCCTAAGACAGTTGACTTCACTTAATAGCTTCTTATGTGAGGGAACCTTAGATGTTTTTTCTGTAATATCTCCATTTCTCCTTACACTGAGGAGAAAGCACTGCTTGAGTGCTCAAAGGGAGATGCTGTAACCTGGATGTAAATGAGAGTAGCTGTGCAGGAGAGGCTTAGGTGATGTGATGCTTTTGATGAAAGCAAATTCTCAAGGGTTCCTGGTTTAAAAAAAAATCAGGAGACTTCTGGGTGAAAAAGACAGACTGAGCATGCGTATTCATCTTTATCCCCCGTATCTCTACCTGACTGTATGTCACTAAGAGAATAGACAAAAGACATGAACCTTTAAATGGGAACAAACAAGATATAGCAATAAAAATTTGGAAGCCAGAAAGCAGTTAGACAAATAAGATGGCTTAGCAGACCAGGGAGAGCCAAGAACCAAGCGGATTTATGCAGAAACACCTGGGAAAGCGCAGGGACGGGGAGCACCGGGTGCTGGTAAGGCATAGGTGCAATTAAGTCAGGAAACAGGAGGCGTGGTTCCAACGCTCCTTCCTGAAGATAGCCGACATTTGATGAAAGCCAGGAAAGATGCACAGCCTCTTACACATAAAAAGCTCTGAGGAAGCCAAACAGTGCAGGAAGGAGAATAAAGCATTGAAAACAAAATTAATATTCCCAGAGAAGTAAGTGGAGCTATTACATCATGAAACAAGAACAGTAATTTTTTAAATATGTCTTTATTGATTTTAGAGATATGGCCTCTCTTCTGTGAACCATTAAAAATTGATTGTACTCAGCATTATTTTTACAAAAACAGACTTTTGCAGTATTTCTGACAGCGAGAAATCACAAGCATATAAATGAGTTAGAGAAAGTTCTTTGACTTAGAGAGTCTCCTTACCTAAGGGAAGGACAAATCTTCCTACACTTGAAATACATTTAAAATTATAAATAATCCAGAACTCAGAAGAGCTGTCAAGCCTGCAGGGTCTAGTTACCAAGTTAATGTTCCGATCACATTATGCAGATTTTCCAGCAATGCCACAAATTAAGTCAGCTAATTAAGTGCTCAGGTGTAAGTGGATTTTTCCCTCGCCCTAATCAAACCATTTAAAGGTTAAAAAACAAACCCAACTGCTGAAGACCCTGGAATGAGTGTCTCGGGTCCCAGAACCCGCGAGCCTGGGGCTGGGCACAGACTTCCTGTCGCCGTCTCGGAGCTTGCAGAGGCTTCCAGCAGCTCGCTGTTCAACAGCGGCGACTCCTCAGCTTGTGTGTCAGTAACTTCTGAATTCCCCTCTTCTCTCTCCATCGCACTGCCTGCTAAACCCATTATGCGTAAGGGGGTGCCTGTGACTTCTCACGGGTGGTTGGCATCAGAGACAGCTCTGGTCTGTACACTGACTCTCCTTTATATGAAGTCATTTGATGCCTCTCCTTTTCTAGACCAAAAACTCGCAGCAGTAATGGAAGGACCCCTTTCTCCTCATCCAATCAGGATCACAAAGACAGTAGCCAGCAAGGACCCAGACGTGCACATCATGTTGGAAAGGCCCTGGAATGGCAAGTAAGTGCTAACGAGACTGACCTCATTGCAGTTGGTTGCCTTTGATGTTGATGAGTTTCATATTCCTTCAGTTCCCACAAGACACAGGGAAATTCTTTGAGCAAGATCTTGCCAAACTCAGTAAAGTAGCGTGTTTATAAGATGGGCATAGAAACTGTTGCATCTTGCCCTAGCCGATAGGCTCAGTGGATAGAGTGTTGGCCTGGGGACTGAACGGTCCCGGGTTCAATTCCGGTCAAGGGCATGTACCTCAGTTGGAGGCTCCTCCCTGGCCTGGGCCCTGGTCAGGGTGCGTGCAGGAGGCAACCAATCGATGTATTTCTCTCAATGTTTCTATCTTTCCCTCTCTCTTCCACTCTGAAAATCAATTGAAAAATATCCTTGGGTGAGGATTAAATATATATATATTAAAAAAAAGAAGAAAAATGGTGCATGTTAAAGAGCCTGGATTTTTCTGTTGAAAGCATCATGAAGGCGCGGTGGTTATACTGAAAATTACTGCAGGACAGGAACTCCTACCCTCTGGAGGGTTATTCCGGGCGAGAGGGTAAACAGTGAGTGGGGATAACACTGAGTTCTGTTCATTGTGAGAAAGAGAAATGAAAGTAAGCCTTTTTGGCAAACCATGAGGCTAGGTGAACAGTTTGCCCTTGCTTACAGGCGATTTGAATGTTGTCATCATTTTCATTTGTTCTCAGTTCCCTGGATGATAGTGTGGGAACAGAGGAGAAATCAGAGAAAAGAGAGGCTCCCCTTCTCTTCCCTTCAGAAGATTCTGAGCAGAGAAAGGGTCAGACTGCCCTCCTGGTCCCCCCTGGAATGCGACGCAGCATCGGAGACTACTGCAGCCGCTATGACCAGTACCTCCGGATGGTCTCCCATGAGGCCGTGGGCTCCTTCAATCCGTGGCTGATTGCTGAAAGGTCAGTAAATGTTCCGTGCCACGTGCCAAATGTTATCCGACAGACAGGCTGGGGAAGGGACGGCCC
>NW_006285608.1:162228-165090 GCF_000327345.1 Myotis davidii
GAAGTAAGTGGAGCTATTACATCATGAAACAAGAACAGTAATTTTTTAAATATGTCTTTATTGATTTTAGAGAGAGAGGAAGGGAGAGAGAGAGAGACAGAGAAAGAGAGAGAGAGACTGACATTAATTGGCTGCCTCCTGCACACACTTCGACCTGGGACCAGACCTGCAACCTGGGCATGTGCCCTGACCGGGAATAGAATCAGACTTTTTGATGCATTTGGACAATGCTTAACCAACTGAGCCACACCCGCCGGATCAGAACAGGATATTATTAAAAAATAAACTTTCAAAAAATGAAACTAAAGCTTTTAGAAATAAAAAATATGGCTGAAATAAATTCACTAGAAGGATTCAAAGAAAAAGTCAGATCTCTCAGGAAGTAGAGTTGAAAAAACACACCAAGAACGGATAATAGGGAAGAAGAGATTTTAAAAGTTAGAGGATTATTCTGTCAATGTCTTAGCTCTGGCTGCCATAGCAAATGCCATAGGCTGAGTGGCTTAAACAACAAAATTAACACCTCTTACAGTTCTGGAGGCTGGGAAGTCCAAGATCAAGGGCCTGCTTCCTGCTTTGCAAACAGCCCCTCTCTTGCTGTATTCTCACTTGGCCAACAGTGAGGTCCTCTCTTTCGTGTCTCTTTCATAAGGGCAGTAATACCATTTGTGAGGGCTCCACCCTCAGGACCTACTTACCTTCCAAAGGTTCCACCTTCAGATGCCATCACCTTGAGGATTGGGCTGTTAGATATGAGTGGGGTGGAGGGCACACAGATTTTCAGTTTATAGTGTCCAACATCTGTGTAATTGGAGTTCCAGAATGTGAGAACAGGAAACACAGGGATGGGGAGTGGGAAAATTCAGAGAAATACTGTAAGAAAACTTCTCAGAAGACTGTTAATTTCTAGATTGGAAGAGTTTATCATTTGTCCACTGCAAGTTAGTGAATGAGTAAATACATAAATGAATAAATGAATAGAACAGAACACACCATGGCACATCATTTTGCAAAGGAAATTTGAACATCCCAGTGTGCGGAAATAATGATAAAAGGCTCCCGAGACTTAAAACTGGGCCTGTTCCAACAATCAGAACTGAGACTAGCACCTTGCTTTCAGGAGCAGCACTGCTGGCAGGTGTTAGAGTGTGCTTCCAGAATTCAGTCTCAAGTCTGTGCTCAGCTAAATCATCAACTAAATATAAGGGTAAAACAAAGACACGTCAGGGGTGCACAGTGACCAAAAATCTAGTTCCCGTGCACTTTTTCACTAAGCTACTGGAGGGTGCATGCCACCAGTCCAGGGTGCATGTTGAAAAGGAGGAAGGCAGGATTTAGGAAACTTAGACTACAACAGGGACCTTCCAGGAAAATGCCCAAAGCTGTTTCCAAGAGAACTTCTCAGTGAGCATAGAGAGCAACCAATCCAGGTTGGAGGAGGACAGAGCGCCAGGAGGAGTGGTTCCCAGAGTGGGCGGCGGGGTGAGGGAGGTTAAAAGGAAGAAGAAAACAACCCGACTGGTGTGGCTCAGTGGTTGAGCATCGACAAAAAAAAGAAGAAAAATGGTGCATGTTAAAGAGCCTGGATTTTTCTGTTGAAAGCATCATGAAGGCGCGGTGGTTATACTGAAAATTACTGCAGGACAGGAACTCCTACCCTCTGGAGGGTTATTCCGGGCGAGAGGGTAAACAGTGAGTGGGGATAACACTGAGTTCTGTTCATTGTGAGAAAGAGAAATGAAAGTAAGCCTTTTTGGCAAACCATGAGGCTAGGTGAACAGTTTGCCCTTGCTTACAGGCGATTTGAATGTTGTCATCATTTTCATTTGTTCTCAGTTCCCTGGATGATAGTGTGGGAACAGAGGAGAAATCGGAGAAAAGAGAGGCTTCCCTTCTCTTCCCTTCAGAAGATTCTGAGCAGAGAAAGGGTCAGACTGCCCTCCTGGTCCCCCCTGGAATGCGACGCAGCATCGGAGACTACTGCAGCCGCTATGACCAGTACCTCCGGATGGTCTCCCATGAGGCCGTGGGCTCCTTCAATCCGTGGCTGATTGCTGAAAGGTCAGTAAATGTTCCGTGCCACGTGCCAAATGTTATCCGACAGACAGGCTGGGGAAGGACTGGCCACGGTCTCATGCTTTCGGCCTTGGAGTTCCAGTGGTTGCTTCTGGGCTCGTGGCCAGGTTTCTCTGCGAACGTCCTCTTCCCAGAGAGAAGAGACTGTGGAACAGCCTGGGTGATGTCGCCAAGGAAGCGTGCTGCGGCCTCCCCTCCTTAGGCAGAGCGGGGCTTTCCTGTGGCCGGAGGGAGGGCTCGTCCACCAGAGAACACAGTCCTGGGTCAGAAGCAGTGTGGTCGCGAAGCCTTCAGGGTTGGACAGACGGACGGACGGGCCTGTAGCAGGAGGCCTTCCGGCTTTGCAACGTGCTCTTTGGCCCTTCTCCTTCCGAGGTTGTTTCGTGGAGTCCGGAAACATAGTCCTGCTGCTGCTAAATTTTTGAAGAACAGATTAGATTTTTTTAATGTAAATAGTTAAATGAAATCCATTCTTTTAAAATTGGGCCCAAATTTAAATTCCTCTTGAATATCACTTTATTATAAACATGCAAATATTTTTTCATCATCAAGCCAAGCAGTATACTATGACTTCTTTCTTGAACAAGCTTGACACATATTTCAGGGATTAACAGTTGCCTCTTTCTTATTTGCTTATTCTTTTAGATACTTAGAAACTTTAACCCACCCACTAGCCAAAATCTCAGCGTCCTTTTCCTCAGGGGTAAGATGTAGCAGTTGATCTCTGTTTCTCGCCTCCACCCCACTCTCCTGAGACCCCCCCCCCCGCATGGTTGGCTGCCTCTG
>NW_006285608.1:166261-181054 GCF_000327345.1 Myotis davidii
TCCAGTCAAGAGCACATCCCCAGTGGGTCGTGGGCTTGATCCCCAGCAGAGGGCAAGCAGGAAGCAGCCAATCAAACGATCTTTCTCATCGTTGATGTTTCTATCTCTCCCTCTCGCTTCCTCTCTGAAATCAATAAAGATATATTTTTTTTACAAAAAGAAGAAAACAGATACTTTATTTAATGTGTTTGAATAGATTTGGAGTAGCTTGGTATTTCTTAATATGATGATTTCATAATATAGAAGAATTCACGGTAGGAATATGGAAAGCAAAACAAATACAAAAACAAGTGACCACTTGATGACGCACCTGGTAATTGGGACCACTTCTCCCCTGAGGATAACTCTTAATAGAAACGCTAGGTTAAAAATAAAGCGGACGAGCTGGAAGGCACCAGAAGGTAACCAGGTGACGCGGAATAACTGGGGCAGCGTGTGGAGAAGCAGCTCTGGAGGTTAGCCCTGTCTGGCGCTGCAGAGTCAGTCCTGGGGCACATGGGTGGTGTTTCCAGGTCAGAGGACAGAGGTGGGACTCGGCCTGGCTGTGGTGGGGGAGTACTTGCCTCACTTGAGAGGACCCTGAAGTGGGCGTGACCTGGGTGCCAGGAGGTCCTCTCAGGATTGCATGCTCCAGATTATCTTCATTCCTCGGATTGTATCGAGGTGGTTCCGGTTATTGCCCCCAAGCACCAGGCAGAAGCAACGTGAATTTTCTCTGAATGTATAGGACAGCATCGTAGGACTTATTGTTAGAATTTTCAAGTACAGTGCCGGGTATATGGTGGTGAACAACCAGGCAGCAGAGAGAGATGACACTAACAAGAACAGTCCTACAGCAGCTCTGAACGGTAGACCCATCAGACACAGAATCAAAGACATCAGGCCATACATGCAGGAAGTTCTAAAAGGCCCAAGCTAGAGAAAGAGGTAAATCTATACGGAGGCATGTCATAGTAATGTTGAAAAGTCAAAGATAAAGAGAGTGCAGAATCTTGGAGGGAAGGCAGGGGTGGAAGAGGAAATCTTAAAATCAGCTGAAGGAAGAAAGAAAAAACAGACCATGGAAGCTGGGAGATCTAGTATATCTTTTTTAAAAAAATATATTTCTTTATTGATTTCAGAGAGGAAGGAAGAGGGAGAGAGAGAGAGAAACATAAATGATGAGAGAAAATCATTGATTGGCTGTCTCCTGCACGCCCCCTACTGGGGATCGAGCCCGCAACCCAGGTATGTGCCCTTGGCTGGAATCGAACCTGGGACCCTTCAGACTGAAGGCTGACACTCTATCCACTGAGCCAAACTGGCTAGGGCTTTTAAATTTCTAAAACAGGAGAATTCGCCACCCAGAGTTCTAAGCCCAGTGACGTACATTTCAAGAAGTAAGGTAAGGAGGCTCCAACACAGCTGAAAAGTGTATTGCCAGTAGACCTTCACAGTAGGAAACATTAAAACAATAGTTCTCAACCTGTGGGTCACGACCCCTTTGGCGGTCGAACGACCCTTTCACAGGGGTCGCCTAAGACGATCCTGCATATCAGATATTTACATTACTATTCATAACAGTAGCAACATTACAGTTATGAAGTAGCAACGAAAATAATTTTATGGTTGGGGGTCACAACATGAGGAACTGTACTTAAAGGGCCAGAAGGTTGAGACCACTGTATTAAAAGGATATTTTTTAGTCAGAGCAAATAGTCACAGATGAAAGGTCAAAAATATAAGAAGGTGTGAATTGTTAAAAAGGTCAGTGTGTAGGTAAATGATATTGACTGTATAAAACAATAAACTGCTCTTTTAGGGTGTGTGCATACATTTAAAACACACAGTAATAATAGCACATAAGCCAGGGAGATGATAGCGATGGTGTTGTAAGGTATCTTTCATTTTCTGGGAAAATGGCAAGCATATCAATTAGTGTTAGACTTTAAGTCAGGGATTCTCATTGTAATCTAGGGTGACCACTAAGAGAATAATACAAGTTCATAGCAAGAAAAGAATGTAATGAGAAATTACAATATCTGAAAGAGGGCAAGAATAAAGAACAAATAGACAACTAGAAAATATTTAGTGTTTTCATAGTAGAACCTCAAATATTGGGTGTCCCCAAAAATGTATACATACTTTAACAGCTGGTAACTCTATTTTCACTCCTCTTCAGGTTTAACTGATTTGAAATAATGGGTAAAGCCAAACTAAGCTTTAAACAAAGAAAATTTATCCTAAAGTGCCACTAGACTTTTTTTTTAATGGGGATTAATAAAAGATAATTTTATGGTACAAAACCGACAACAGCAGATGAATTTAGGGCACACATGTACCAAACGAAATGATTCTTTTTTAAAAAAATATATTTTATTGATTTTTTTACAGAGAGGAAGGGAGAGGGATAGAGAGCTAGAAACATCGATGAGAGAGAAACATCGATCAGCTGCCTCCTGCACATCTCCCACTGGGGATGTGCCCGCAACCCAGGTACATGCCCTTGACCGGAATCGAACCTGGGACCCTTCAGTCCGCAAGCTGATGCTCTATCCACTGAGCCAAACCGGTTTCGGCCGAAATGATTCTTGATGTTTGCGATTCCACTGCTTTGAGTTATCAGCAGTGCCTGGACCAGAACGCTTATCAGTTTGAAAACAGGCATTGACAAAAAAATTATTCATTTCTGTAGATTCTTTGAAATTTTGAAATTGAACTACATGTTAATAAACACTGATTTTATAATTCAAAGTGAGTATACATTTTGGGGGCACCCTGTATATCAGAATTACATTAAATGAAAGAGAACTAAACATGCCAATTAAAAGGCAAAATATGGTCAAAGCAAGCCAATGGCTGGCATGGGAATGGGTAACAGGAGAGGGTGAGTGACACTTGTCTGCATTTACCTTTTTTGTGTAATTCCAACTTTGGGAACTATGTTGATGTTTCCTATATATCCATCCAAACTAACAGTAATGGGGGCCTGACTTGGATACAAACAGTGACCCCGACTGCACGTCCAGTGAATAACAAGACCATGCTGAAGGGGCAGGATGGAGAAGAACGAGTCTGAGTGACTCTGACATGGTCTTGGACTCCGTGCCTCTGGTTAGAGATGAAAAGTCTGTGAGCACACACTAGGTCCTGGGGAGTCGGTTTCTATACACAGTGCATGGTTAACGGCTCTAAGAGGACTTCTCTGTATTTTAGGATTGATCAGATCAGCAAGTATATTGTGAATAGTGAGAGCCAGGTTTCCAGGGGAAGGCTAGAATGAACCAGCTGGTGAACTGGGTTTGGAGGTATTATGAGTTTGCAGTTTTGATAGATACAGACTATCACATGGAGTTTGTGTGTCTGTCTGTCTGAGTCTGGCTGGCTGTGGCACCAGTAGCAGTGAGCACTTATACCAGATCTTTGTTTGTAAATACTATTTTCCATGAAAAGGTACCAGGGTTCCTCAGAGAAATGGCTGATTCCGGGCCTGGGGCTGGGAAATGAAGGAGCAGCCTGGAACATCGTGCGCCAGGGGAAGTTTTCAGAGCAGAGAGTGCTGCTCCTGTCAGGAGCACCCAGGAGCCAGCTGGAAGGGGCTCCGACTGGCCAACCTGGGACATTCTGAGTGTCAAAATAAGCAATAATGGTAATGAGTTACAAACTACTGAATGGGAATCTACCAGGCCAAGCCTATATGAATGAATGAATACATCCATCCATCCATACATACATACATACATACATAAACAAAAGAGAAGGAAAGCCTTTTATTACAGTGGAATGCCAACTGTTAAATGGAGAAGGGATGATGAGATTAGAAATTCAGTGTTGGCAGCCTGTAATAATTGATTCAGATAAGTTGGATGAGAAACAAGAGATTTACATAATCACACAGATCTCCCCACAATATACTTATTAATTGCAAAGGGGAAACAGTACTGCACGGGGGAGACACCTGGCAGACATCACTGTCACCCAGGGTAACAGTTCACTCAGCAATGAGAGGGTGACAGGAGTCCTCAGGGAACATGATCCCTTCTGTGGCTTCCGTTCCAAAAACGGCACCCAAGTCTCCGTGTGAGGAAGCATCAGACAAACTCAGGTTGAGGGACCTTCTCCCTAAAAAGGCCTCACTCTGTAGGAAGTAAGGTCCTGAAAGACAAAGGCCGGAGGGCGGTTCTAGGCTGAAGGAGAGTGAAGAGACGTGACTGCCAAATCCAGCGTGGCCTCCTGGCTGGGAGTTTTCTTGTGAAGGACGTCATTTGGACAGTTGGCAAGCTTTGGAAAAGGTCTGTAGATGAGATTAGATAATAGTGTTAATGTTGTGATTTTTATAATTATGGTCATTTAAGAGAATTATGGTTATTTAGGAAATATAAATGAAGCACTTGAGGGATGTCAAGTCTGTAACTTACTCTGAAACAGTTTGGAAAAAACTGTGTGTGCGTGTATGAGTGTGAGTGTGTGTGTGTGAGTGTGTAAGGAGAAAGAACACAAATTTGAGTGTCGTGCCCCATCCCATCCCGTAGAGAAGGCAGGCCCAGTCTCTGTCCGTGGGTCTGGGTTGACTGGGCTGCAGCTGGTTGGCTTCCCCCATCTGAGGGTGAGGCCATCGGTTGTAGTTCAGCCCCTCCCTCCAGCCGGACTCTGGTCTCTAAGTGTCATCGCCTTAATATCTAGGAAAGCAAGGCACACCTTGTCTTTTTCCTTCAGAAGTATCTTGCCTGTCCTTGGCCTTTTGCATTTCCATTTAAATCTTAGAATTGACTTAGTGAGTTCCCCAGCCGAGTGAAGAAAGGCTCCCATCTCTGGCTGCACGCCTTTAGCTGCATTGTTTGTCTTCAGCTTTTCAGAGGAGCTGGTGGACGAGGCTCTGGGGTCCGTGACTGCTGAACTTCGGGACGTGTGCGAAGGCTACGCGGAAGCTGTGTTCACCTCGGAATTCTTAGAGGCTGCCACCTGAAGGCTCTCCACCACGAGGCTCCGCGCCCCTGCAGGAGCGGCGGCACCACCCTTGGCGTTAGGCACGGCCAGTCTTTATCCAGGCTGTCCATCCAGGCCCAGGCGCTGCCCAAGGAGAGGAAGGACGCGCCAGTGAGGTCATCATCATGGCAATGGTTCTGGTGGTGTACGGTGGAATGTGTTACATTGATTAGTACCCAGGAAACGTGAATTGATTATGACAATATATTTTCTGAATGTATAATTTTCCTCTTGCTACATCCCTCCACTGGCTCAGTTTGGTGATCAGAATGTTTTGAAAAGTAACAGATCGGTGTATTTCATACAGGGATTCAAGCTGCTTCAGAACCCACAGGTGGATCAGTGCCCACAAAAGTGCAATGACCGTCCGGTCCCCTCACCTGGCTCACGTTTCCATGTCGAGCGATTTCCCAACAGGACTGGTCCCCACGGGTTACGGACTCGAGGCGAGCCGGGTCAGGTTTCCTGCCAGACCTCTGCCCTGTGCAGTTCAGTGACAATAGGAGCCACCAGTTGTCAGTCACAACAATCAACACATCTCTCCATGTGCAGTTCCTAGCGGCTTCTCACATGTTGAGTTCATCAAAGTCTTCTCTTGCTGTCAGTGGACATATTCGGACACACAGAGCTTTCTCTCAATTCAGAGGAAATCTGAGCACATCAGAGTGGGCCTGGCCTCTTGTGCCCGGTCAGAGGTGCAGAACTCACTTCCATCGCTGGTGAGGCAGACACGTCGGTGTTTCCAAACCAGAGAGACCTGGTGGGAGGAGAGAACCGATTTGAATGCCATGAAGACCTCTGGGTCTGGGTCTCCAGAGAAGGGAAGAAACTTCGGAACCATAATAGCTTGGTCGTCGAACATCTCATAAGTCCTATTTTACCAAGAGAAAAGCTTCTGTGTTTTCAGAAGCTCTGGATTCAGAAAAAGGAACGTGTATGGAAAGAAGGCCACTGCCTGGGAAAAGGTTCCCTCAGTTTCTTGCCTGAGGCTTGTGGAAAAAAAAAAATGTGAAGAGTGAGTGATGTAGACGTTCCCATGGAATAATGTGAATCTTCTTTGTAGCATATAGAGTGTTGTCACCTGGCGTTTTTCTCTGAAGTGCAAGTGTTCCAGGTGATGGTTTAAGCTGCTTGATTCCACTTATTTGTACAAAATTGATTTTTGTTTAATGTTAATGTTTTCTTGATTAATCTTATATAACCTCAGAATTAAAAAGGCTTCGAGGGAAATTAAAGGGTTTAATTTGAGGAGTTAATGTGTACACTTGAATTGATAGGATTGTCTGTCTGCATCATTGATCACTTAAAGTTACTTGTGTGGCAGTTTTACTGTGCTGATCTTTTAAATAAACTCAGTATTTTAAAGTATATGCGTGTCTGTTTGAAATAATTTACACCTTTGTTCCACGGGCAGAGTGAAATGTGATATGTACATAAGAACCACTGAGAGCAGAGTGGATTGTTCGCCACTCCTTCCCACCCGAAAGAAAGAAATGAAAATGAAAGCTAACACTTCCTGAGCACATACTACGCACCAGGCATTGCTCCAAGTGCTTCCCGTATTAATTTAACTAATCCTCATATCTGTGTGAGGCAGACACCATTATTCTGATTTTATACATGAATAAAGTGAGGCACAGGAAGGGAAAATAATGTCAGCGCACACGCCTGTGCTCAGTGATGCCACGATCCTGGATCACTTGTTCCCTAAAGCCCTGTCACAGTCCTGAGAGTCCACACGAGTGCATTCTCCTGTACTCGTGCCCACTCAGCACGTCCTGCGCTGTCGCAAGAGCCGTCCCTTTCCTAAGCACGTCCTGTCCGAGGAAGGGTCAAGTCCAGACTCCTTTGCTTTGATTCAGGATCTTCCCAGCCTCTCCTGGCCCTCCCCCCAGATGGGTCTCCCGTCTCTGATTCAAGGCGAGGCTTACTCCTGCCTCGTGTCAGGGTCTGTTCAGAGCCCCAAGGAGGCAGGCAGTTGAACCCTTCAGGTGTGAATATTCCTGTGGTAGCCTTCACTTCATGAACAAAGGCTACGTGTGTAGGTCCTTCTCTAATCCCCTCCCGCTTCCTCATGAACTATTCACGGATTAGTTTCAGAAACGGACATGGGTGAACGCAGCGTGTCTGGGTTACTTGGGCTGTCCCAAGTCACAGAGATGATGACATTCAGAAGTGTGTTCTTCATGCTCCCCCTCTGATCTGTCCGGCTTTCCAGCCCGGGTCCTATGTTTACATGCTTGCCTTGTGTCTGTCTAGCTCAAGCATGTCAAACTCGCGGCCAGCGGGCCGCATGCCTCATTTGGCCGTGAGTTTGACATGGTTGGCTAGCTCTTCAAGGGCAAGGTCTCTACCGAGCAAGTAGTTGGTGCTCAGGAAACCAACTACTTTTTAAAAAAATATATATTTGTATTGATTTCAGAGAGGAAGGGAGAGGGAGAGAGAGATGATGAGAGAGAATCATTGATTGGCTGCCTCCTGCATGCCCCGCATCAGGGATTGAGCCTGCAACCTGGGCATGTGCCCTGACCGGGAATCGAACTGTGACCTGGTTCATAGGTCAATGCTCAACCCCTGAGCCACGTCTGGCCAGAGAATAAGGAAGGCACTTTCTCTTGGGGTGGTTTGTACAGGGGTCTGTTCCAGCTCTGTAATCTGTAAGCGTGTTATCTTTTGTGAGCTGACGTAGAATGCCAGCCACGAAGAACTGCAGGTCGGGTCTCCCAGGTGCTGATGCATTTGGAATTCACACTCAGAACCTCAGGAGCCTGCCTCTCTGCTAAACAAGGGGGTGTGCCTCCGGGGCCATGCTGCTCCTGGCCCTGGTCAGCAAACAGCGTGGCGTGTGGGCCATCGGGGCTGGGGGTGGCTCGGGGCTTGAGAGGAGGACAGAGAGAGGTGCTGTGGTCCCTTCTCCCTCTGCCCGTTGGTGCTGGAGGCAGGGAAGCAATGGGACTCGGGGGAGAGATGCTGATGGAGAGTCTCTCCCTCACCTCCCTTCTGGAGGGAGTGCCCAGAGGAGGTGCCGACCCTGCACTGGGTATGGCCAGGTGGGTCTGCAAGGCAGGGGTGGGTCTGAGTGATGCCCTTGGGACCACAGGAGAGGAGCCACGCCAAGCCGGGGTTTCCAGGGTTCTCTTCCTTAAGGAAGGGGACTCTTATTTTAGCAGCTTTCGAGAGCGATGAGAGTTCGCTGGGCATCAGGAGTGTCGGCCCACATCACCCAGTCACCATCGCCCTCGGAAGGCCCGGCTGCTGAGAGCGCGTGGTTTTCGGGGCTCCTAAAACACAGCGGAAAGGCGGTGGCCGGCCTGCCTTCTTACTAGACGGTGGCCTTCTCGTTCACCTCTGTCGGTTCCAGAGCAGAGATCTGGATGCTTCGGCTCTGAGCATGTTTATTAGGTGGTTGAGCCCAACAGCGTGGGCTGGGTTGGAAGGGCTTTCGCTAGACATCCCGAGTGCTTCCTGTCGGTCTTCGGTGAGGGCCTAGGAAACCCCAGATGGCGACCCAGGACCCGCCGCCAGGCCCAGGTGAGCTCAGCAACACCCATCAGTGTGGGTCCCTCTCTGACTTGGAGCCCCTCCTCGGTGGCTCCTCCTGCCAGCCTCCCGGGGCCTGTTCCCGCCCGGGCCCTGCTCACTCTCACCGTCTTCCAGGGCCTGAGGTGCGGCTCCTCACCCTCAGCTGGGATGGGGACCCCTAGACCAACCCCAACCCCCTGGATGATCCCCCTTTATCTGCTGCTCTTCCTGCTGCTAACCCTCATCCATATTCCTTGAACCAAGCCTGCTGCCTCTCCCGTTTTTCCTGCTGGCTTTCCATCAATCCGGCCTGACTGCAGTGGCTGCTGCAAAGTCCATCATCCGGGCCTGCCACCATGTCTGCCCCCAGCCCAGCACCCCAGCGGGGTGTCTGTCCCCCAGCCCAGCCCAGCACCCCAGCGTGACTCCCGGTCAGGGCACATGCCTGCCAGCCCAGCCCAGCACCCCAGCGGGGTGTCTGTCCCCAAGCCCAGCCCAGCACCCCAGCAGGTGTCTGGAGGGTAGGCTTCCTGCCTCGCCTTGTCCCGCTGCCTTGCAATAAATAACACCTTTGCTCCCACCTTCCCTGAGGCCTGGCCCTCAGTGGGTCGGGCCATGGGCCTGCACCCCTCCCATTCCTCTGCACCCAGAGAAGCCATCCATCTCTCCCGCCTCCGTTGTCTCCTCCTGGCACTGCCCTCTCCCCGTCCAGGGCAGTCTCTCCCCTTGGGAACTCCAAGCCGTCGTATATGCCATCTCTGGTGATGCCCTTCACTCCCATGAGACCCCTGGGTCTCTCCCTCCACCCATTCCAATACCTTAAAATCCTTGCTAGAAACCTTTAAAAAGCCTAGCTGTTTCTGGAGCATTCATCTAGCAAAAGCTGTTCACTCAGCTCCCCCATCTCAGCGCCCAGCCATAGTGTGCCCCTGGGAACCAGGCATCACCCAGCCGCCACGGGGCCTCCCTCCTGGCACTGCCTTGTCTTCCCCAGGTGGCCCTTTGCTTTCCTTGCAACCCTCCACATGCCTCTTTGCTCCCTCTCTTGGGATCTCTCTACCTGGCTTTCCTCCCGGCCTCCCGCAGCCCAGCTTCCTCGCTGCTGCCTGCCTCCTGGGACCTGGTCGCCTTTCTCTCCTGCTTGCGTGGCTCCCCAGAACTTCGCACCCACACAGCCTTCCTCTGTCTTCCCCCCGCCATCTTGGTGAGGTCAGCCTCAGCCCTCCCACCTGTGGGCTGCAGATCTGGTAGGTGGTTGCTGGGCTGAGCTGAGAAGCCAGGGCACAGGGCTGCCATCCACTGGGTGGGGCCCTCAGGACCCGAGTCCAACTCCATCCATGTTGGGCGACCCTCCTGGGAATGGAAGAAGCTCAGGGAGCCTCTGGCCCTGAGATGCTGCGATCAAGTGGCAGGAACATCGAGACCCTGGACTGACGTGTAGGCTCAGCCATCTACCCCACAGCCCCTGGGTTCCCTAAGCCTGGCCTGAACTTGACCCAGGAAGCCCCCAGCCATTCCCACCACCTGATCCTTGGGAGCAAGCAGAAGGCTAAGGCAGGAGAGCTGGGAGCGAAGCTGGCCCGGGAGCCTGTGCAGCCACCGTCCCTTCCGGCCCCTAGAGACCTTCTGGGAGAGAGTCCCGCCTCCAGTCCCAGGCCCAGGAGGAGAGCTGGTTCTCCTTGACCCCATTGTTCACCACACTGTGCTGGGAGCGTTACCTAGAGACCAGGAGAGACTGCGTAAACAACACCACCACCTTCCCACATCCACTCAGCACTTACAACTCAAAAATGCCTTTAAGTACATTCTCTTCTCTCTCTAGGTCATTGTCACCTCCTGCTTTGTGTACTCGCAGGAACCCGGCCCAATTAACACCTTGCTGACCAGTTACGAGATACCTCGCATCTGCACTTACATGAATTTAAGTAATTTTAAACCTCTACATTGCTTTCAGACCTTACAATGAAGATCCCGTGTGACCCCCATGCCTCAGTTTCCTCCTCTGTGAAAGGGGTAACGACAGTAGGGCTCTCCCAGAGTTATTGCGAGGAGTAAGGGAAGTCACCCCTGCAAACACCTCACATGGCACCTGGCAGACAGCAAGTGCTCAGCAGATGTCACTCCAGGTGTACCCCTGTGCACCTTGCGAGGGAACCCTGGGGCTTGTTTTCACAGCCTTAGTTCTCAAGTGCTGTCTTTGTCTTCTTCTTCCTGTCGTGTTCTCTCCTGTTTATAATCCCGTCTCTCCTTGCCTTGCCCTTCTGACCAAGCACTTGGCAACACTGTTCTGAGCCAGGCCACTGGCTGCCCTGCCAACAGATGGCATCTGGTTCCCCGTCCAGCCGGGCCGCCCCCGGAAACGGCGCTGCAGACAGTGCTGCAGGCTTGCTCCGGGCTTGCCGTCCGCCAGGCCTTTCTGAACTGGACCACATCCTAGGGGGCGGGCGGACAAAGTATTAATAACCCTCTTTTACTGGTGAATTTTATAAATTGGGCCTTATAGACATTAAGGGACGTGCTCGGGTCGTACAGAACACACAGTGACGGAACCAAAGCTCCATCTGCGTCTCTCGACTTCACAGCTTTCCATGCTGTGACACGATTTTGTCTCTCTCTCAACGAGGTGGTTCTGAGATGGTCTAGAAAACCTTAGCAGATGTCAACTGCAAGTCCAATCTCCATTTTTAAATATTTGTATGGTCCTGCTCTATGCCAAGCACTGTGCTTGGTTCTGGGCATACAAAGATGACTAAGATGTATTTGCTACTTTCCTAGCAGAGCCCAGCCCAGCAGCCCAGCGGCCAGGAGCCACGCTGCTGCCTCCGTTTCCAAACGCTCCCATCACCTGCTGCCTCACCCTGCACTCCTGCCAGGGCCCAGCCCTGCCCAGGACCCAGCCACAGGGTAGCGATAATCACCCACTATGAGAGCTTTATTGATGTGCTCTCATTTGACTCTGACACTAACACTGAAACAGAGATTATTAACCCACTCGACAGGTGACACGGAAGCCAAGTGGGACAGGAATTTTCCCAACTGGAAAGTGATGTCCCCATGTCTGACTACATAGTTCCCAGTGCCCTGCAGTGACTTCCCAGGGCCCTGGCCTCCAGCCTGTTGCCAGCCAGGCTTTTCCTCCCAGAAAAAGCCAGGGGCCGGTCTCCACCCCGACGGCACAGCCACACACTCCTCTGGGGGCTCACCGTGTCCTCGCCTCCTGGGCCAAGGCCATGCACTGAACGGGACATGCTCACACCAGCCCTTTCGGCCGGCACCTGGGTGGGCTGTGCCTGTCCAGCACCGTTTTGCAGATGGCTTCCTGCCCCATCTGGGCCAGCCTTGCTGGGGAAGCCATGTCCCCAGCCCTCCAGTCTAGGAACCCCCCGTCTCCCAAAGGCATTATAGCCTGGAAACCCCTCCCCACGTGGTGGCACACTGGACCAGCAGCCCCCGTGGGCAGTGGACATTTAGCAACCACAGCAAAAAGAAGCCCCTCACTCCCAGGAGGGCCAGCGAATGCCACGGGGTGATGCTCACTGGTCTTATTATTGGCTCAGTTTGGGCAAGCCTGTGCCTGTTCTAATCCCTGTGCTCTGACTGGTCAGATCTGAGACACGTGCCCACCCCAGATGAGGAGGTTAGGTCAGCGGCATCTCAACCACATAGACTGAACGTGGAAAATCGGGCCCAGCTACCTGAAGTGGAGGGAGTGGATGCTGGACAGGCAAGACCTGCCCGTGTGCACCGTACGAAGTAGCATGTCTCCTGAACACTGGGCGATGCCAGACCGCGTGGCTCAGTGGTTGAGCGTTGACCTATGAACCAGGAGGTCATTGTTCGATTCCCGGTCAGGGCACATGCCCAGTTTGCGGGCTTGATCCCCAGTGTGGGGCGTGCAGGAGGCAGCCGACCAATAATTCTCTCTCATCATTGATATTTCTATCTCCCTCTCCTTTCCTCTCTGAAATCAATAAAAGTATATTTTTTAAAAGATTGGGCAATAAGACACATTTTAATTTGCACCAACATCCCTTTTAGGTTCATGACATGCTATGCAAATGCAGGGATAGTTAAGCTGCAGACCCTCCTAAGGCAGAATGTAAACAAAGGTGAAATAGAGCAGAAAGCAGCCACAGTCCTGGGGCTGTGATTTTCCCCGAGGGAGGGTTGCAGTTGTGGCAGTCTTCCTGGAGGAGGTGGCATTTGAATTACACCTTGAAAGATAACTGAAACTCTGCTGATCCAATAAGAGGCGGAAGGGCCCCCCAGGCAGAGGGAGCAGCACAGACAGGGCCGGAAGTCCTGAAAGGGGAACAGTGTGTGTGAACATAATGCGAGGAGGCCACGGTGATGGAGGGGTTGGGGCAGAGCTGAGACAATGCCACATCCCCACACCAGCTCAGTCCCGGGGCGGCCGTGGCACGGAGCTGGGTCTTGCAGCTCATTGCTGGGCCCAGCCCAGAGTTTTGTCCAGCTGGAGAAGATGCCCTTGAATGGGAATAAGCCGATTCTCCTTCCCCGCGTCCTCCCTCCCTTCCCTGGAAAGCATGATTTGCCCCAGATTGCCCTGCTCAAGCTTCCTAATCTTTATTCTGTTTCTAAATGGGGGAGTCTGTGGGGAGCCCCAGGTCCCTGCCAAGCGCTCCATCTGTAATCAATCCCTCCTCCGAAACCCAGCCCGTCAAAAATTCCAGCCTCACAGTAAATGTGCCCAGAGGTCTGCAGGGACGCGCTTTTGCAGTGAATGAGAAGCAGAATCGCTGTCCAAACATTGAATGGAGAACAATGGGAACCCTACGGAGGTGCTTATGGGCGGGGCAAGTCTCCAGCCTGGGCTCTGCAGTGAGGCAGCCGCTGAGCCCTGCCAGCTCCAGCTGCAGCCGCCCCGTGGCCAGCCGGGCATCATCCCCAGCCTGGCCTCCTCGCCGGTATTAGCTCTTGGTAATGGATGTTATATCTGCTCAGTGTGACGGAGGAGTCTTGGCAGTCTTCACCGACCTGCAGAGCCTCCTCTGGGCCCTCCAATGAGGAGCCGGCAGCCTCCGGCAGCGCATAGGTGGCCCTCCAGCACGTCAAAGAGAAATCCCAGGCGTGTCTGAAACAGACGTGGGCCCCTGAGCAGTGGGGTCTTCACGAGGACAGTCTGAGCCCGTCAGGGCCTCAGCCTCACCATCAGGGTTGGTCCTGCCGTCCTTGCCTCTGCAGGGAAGCCTGGCCTGGCAGACAGTCCCTCACTCCACGCTGGGGCCTGAGACCCACGCGGAGCACGGTGCAGCCCTGGGACCTGTGGCACGTGTGACAGAAGGCCACCTGGCCGTGGGAGGGGACAGGGATGCTGGCTTGGCTCTGCCAAAGCGTTTAATTAACTCAGATAATCATTCACAGGTTTGGACAGCAACAAGCCCCGGACTCCCCACACTCACTTAGGGGGCCTGTTTCCCATCCACACAAAGGGATGGACAAAAATAGGAGTTCTTGCTATTTCGAAGGGTCAAGATCTCTTTAAAAATCTGCAAAAAGCTATGGGTCCTTTCTTTACACACATACACATGTACACACATAGATGTATATGGGCATATACTGGTACATGTAACATGCATACACTCATATGCACATGTACCCCCACTTGCAGCTTCACATCCAGTCCCAGAGCCTCACAATCCTCAGGTCCAGCAGGTGAAGGAACCCGAACTGAGAGACTGTGTGGCCGGGTCCAGCCCCTGTCACACTCCCAACGTTGTCTGTGTACACAGCAGTGTCCCCATCACTAAGCACTTCCCAATCTCTTGCTCTGAGGAGTCGGAGGAGGACCTATTACAGCCCAATCCACAGACAAGAATAAAAGCTCAGAGTGGGGATGGGAAATCAGAAACCAAAGTGGGTCTAGCCCTTAGGTCTTCTCCTGCCCAGTCTGGGGCTCATGGGCTCCATCACTGTTTCTTATCCCCTTTTGTAGGCCATGCACCCTTTTGATGCGTGAAAAAAATCTTACTTCCCCCACCCCAGGAATCCTATGTAATAAAAGCCTAATATGCAAATTGACCGAACAGCAGAACAACCAACAGAACTACCAGTTCAATGCACTATGACGTGCATTGACCACCAGGGGCAGACACTGGAACTACCAGTCGCTATGACGTGCATTGACCACCGGGGGCAGACACTCAATGCAGGAGCTGCCCCCAGCCCACAGGTCCCAGGCCAGCCAAGGTGGGTGCCAGCGGGAGCTCCCCGATCCCCCCGCTGGTCGCCTCACAGGTCGGCCCTGATCGACCGCCAGGCCTAGGGACCCTACCCGTGCACAAA
>NW_006285608.1:181612-185875 GCF_000327345.1 Myotis davidii
AGTTGCGGTTCACTGTGTCACAGGCTGCGGAGGCTTTTGTTAATTTTATTTTCTATAGCTTGAAATATAATTTAAACTCTGAAAATTTTAGTTGTTCTTATTTCCCAAATATGAAATCTTGTAACGTTGAAAAGTTAAAAGCCATATAGCCTGCAGCAGCCCCAATGAACACGCCTCTTCAGGTATTGGTGCCGGGGATCCAGCCCCTTCCCAGAAGTTTCCTGCAGGGGATGCCTTGGGGCTCTCGTGCATGGAGTGCCAATCACAGATGCACTAAGAAGTGCCCCCCAAACAGCAGGCAGTGGGCCTTTCCCGGAGGTCTCTGGAACCCTTAACTTTGACAGGAATCCAGGAGTGAGTTTTGTGGGTTTGCAGGGTCTATAAGATGGCATAGCTCCTAGCATCGAAGTACCTTGCAATTCCACGATGCAGCCTCTCATGAAAACTGTCCAGCCCCTCACAAGTGTATGACACCCCCAGTGCCCTGAGATGCAGTCCTGTGGCTGCAGGAGCCCACCTCCCACAGCGAGCCTCTCAGAGGCCCCTCGCCCACTCCTGGAAGCTGGGCATGCGCACGTGTCCCGGGCTGGCCAATCAGGCCTGGCCGGACTGAGTGGTGCAAAGATGAGGTTCCGCTAGAACCCAGTCTGTGGTGGGGGTGTCATGGCGAAGAGAGTGCCGTCAGGCCAGCGTCGTCCTACTACGAGAGAGCTGCCCTGCTTCATGGTGCTTGGCCTTCTTGAGCTGCCTCAGTTTCCGGCTGCTCTCCCAGTCTGTCCCTGCAGCCTCGTTGGAGTCCCTGAGACCCCGATCGCCTGCCATGAAATTCCCTTTTTTTAAAAAAATATTTTTATTGATTTTTAACAGAGAGGAAGGGAGAGGGATAGAGAGTTAGAAACATCGATGAGAGAGAGACATCGATCAGCTGCCCCCCGCATACCTCCTACTGGGGATGTGCCCGCAACCAAGGCACATGTCCCCAACCGGAATCGAACCTGGGACCCTTCAGTCCGCAGGCTGATGCTCTATCCACTGAGCCAAACCGGCCAGGGCACGAAATTCCCTTTTGCTGAACAGGGTCCAAGTCTGCGCCCGTGACACCAGGAAGCGTCCTTGTTGCACGCACACCTTGGGAACCTTGTTTTATTCCTGCCAGCGAAGGCTGCCCTGGCCCCCGCAACACATCACTGCTTCTCAAGGCAGCAAGGGGTGGAAGGACCAGGACAAGAGCAGGAGAGACTCCTCGCCACAAGACAGCCAGCCTTTCCTGCATGGGAGGCTGTAAGGAGGGAGCCCTGAGCCAGGAGCCTGGAGACGCCCGTGCAGCACATTCTGTGCCACCAACACCCTGTTTTTGATCCTGGTACTTGGGGGCACGCTTCCCTCTCTGTACAGAGAGCTGCTGAGCCCAGGGAGCTGAAGCTCCATCCTGCCGACTCCGACAGGTCCCGAGTCTAGACACACTTCTGATCCTTTAACTTCCTCGTTGGCATAAGGAGGCCCCCACCAGCTTAGGAGGCACTGCCCAGGGACTCCGAATCGGAAAACAAAGACAAGTCCGGCCCCTGCCCAGCATCCTTGTCCATCACCTTCTCAGCGCTGCGCCCCGTGTGCCTGCTCCTCCCTTCTCACACTGAAAGCCCAGGCTTCCAGGAATCCTGTCCTTAGATCCTTTGGAAATGGACTCACATGAAATGACCAGAGGGGATGTCTAGAGCTGCCTCTTCAATCACCCGCAGCCCTTCTGGGCCGGGATGTGTTCTTGACAGACCGCGGCCAGCAGGTAATTTAATTGGCGCCTGCCTGCCGAGGTTACGGGGAGCGGCTCGGAAAGGGATGTCTCTCTCCTGACAGGCGGCGAAGCCTGGAGTCCCCGGAGTGTCCTTATGCTTAGCGAATAATCTAGTATATCTTTAATAAGTGAAGTCAACCCACTTTCAAAACCCTTGTAAAATTCAGCCTTTTAGTTATTCTGATGAGAAGCATTCAAATTCCAATATGAATACATAGCGAGCAGTGCGGGAGAGCTGCCTGGGGGTGTTGGGTTGTCAGCGGAGGAGGAGGGAGAGGAGGAGGAGGAGGAGGAGGAGGAAGAGGAGGAGGAGGAGGAAGTCAGTGATAGGCCCTGGAGGCCTCCCCTGGGCCGAGGCACAGCATCTCTACCTGCGGACTCAGCTTCTCCACCTGCCAGAGCACCACACGGGGCTTTGGGAACCCAGGTTGTAGCCAAGCTGCGAAAGGATTTGGGCCCCTTGCGAGTCTAGTGCAGGCGAGGCAGCGCAGAGCCCCAGCAGGCGGGGAATAACTCCAAGCTGCACGGGGCGTGAGTGGTGGAGCCTCACTTCTGGGCTCCCTGTGTCTTCTTTTTGTCTTATTGCCTCGGGTGGTTAAGGCAGGACCGTGTGCATCAGAAGGCTTGGGTTAGCCCTGGCCGGTTTGGCTCAGCCTCAGCGGATAGAGCATCTGGCCTGTGGGCCAAAGGGTCCCTGGGTTTGATTCCAGTCAAGGGCATGCACCTTGGTCGCAGGCTCCTCCCCGCTTAGGCTCTGGTCAGGGCTCATGCAGGAGGCAACCGGTCGAGGTGTTTCTCTCCCATCGATGTTTCTCTCCCTCTTTTCCTCTCTCTTCCGCTCTCCCTAAAAGTCAATGGAAAAATATCCTCAGATGAGGACTAACAACAAAAAAAGAAGGCTTGGGTTAGCATACTTTCGCTTCAACACTTATTGGCTGTGTGACCTAAAGAAAGATACCTAGGGTCTCTGATCCTCAGTTTCCTTATCTGCAAAATGCTCATAATAGCACCTCCCTCATTATGCTGCTGCAAGTATTAAATGAGGCAACACATGAAAAGCACTTCAAAGTAGTCACCCAGCAACTATCTATTGCTTGTTGTCATCATTATTACTGTCTACTTACGTAGGAGAGACTAGAGCAGACGAGAGGAAGAGCTTCCCAGCTGGCCTTTCTGTTAAGAGGTCTCAAGGTTTCAGCAAAGTCTGGAGGCAGGAGGATGGACAGCAGGAGCCTTCCTCCCACCAGAGACACTGTCGCGGCATTCATTCTGCAGCTCCCTGAGCCCCGAGCAGTGCGGGCTCCTCTGCGGGGAATCAAGACTAATACACCGTGAGATCCGTCTCAGCAAGGACAGAGCTGAGGGGGGGGGGCAGGGGCTGTGGCCGAACTTTCATCAAACGTGGGCAGTGGGGCTGCCAGGCTCATTCCTGCGGTTGTGCCGGAGGCCTTCCCACTCCGACTTCAGCTCGGACCTCCCACCTTCTCTGCTCTCTACTTCCCCCTGGGAAGGTGCGCGGGTGGGTACCATTGTGCTGGGACACGCAGGAGAGAGACAGTTTGTATCACAGGCCGGTTCCGGATCAGGGCTGCAGCTGCAGGGCTGACTCTGTGGGAGGCTGCAGGAGCCTGGGGAGGGAGAGGCGACGGAATGTTCTGAGCAAGCAGACCCCTGGCTGGGAGTTGGAACACAGGTTCTAAACTAGGGCACAGGCGCTGCCCTGCTGGGGCCTCCGTCTTACCATCCGTCACCGAAGGCATCGACAGCACAATCTCTCTGGAGAGCCATTTGGCCACGTGGTCTTTAGGGAAAGGGGCAGGTTCGGCAGCTCTGCCAGCCTTTGCTGTGCGTGGGCCCCAGAGGATCTCTCCCACGGGGATGTGTGTGGCAGCAGCATTTGTAGCAGCGAGGGGCTGTGAACCGAGAGGGCCATTAAGAGGGGACTGGGAAGAAAGACGAGGTGTTATCATACTAAGTGCTCCGATTGGTGGGAGAGGCCGGGGGGCCGGGGAGCAGGACACCAATGCCATTCTGTGCATCGCGGATTGAAACAAAATAAACGAAGAAGATTTAGGTCTGGATGGTCCTCAGGACCTCCCCACACGCATCCCGAGTTCCCGTGTTCTCGGCCAGCCTGGCGGGAGCTGGGAGCTTGCCCGGGCCTGAGCAGGAGGAGCCCGAGGGGAGGCCGTACCTGAGGCAAGGTGTACACGAGCCATAACAGGTGTAGATGGTATCCTAGGTGCAGATAAAGCCGCCGTCTGCTGCATAATCTGTTTACCTAACCCGGTTGCGATTTCCTGCCCTTGTGCACGCGGTTGCATTACTGGTCAGGAAACACAGGCCACTTTCCCTGCTGACCTGGTGTTTTCTTAGTGCCTCATCATCTACAACTGTGTTTGGTTTTCTGAGTTCTGGAACTTGTCATAGTGAACAATGCTGGGGGTGGGGCAGGAAGGCCACCCCGCCCC